>NW_025934948.1:0-270976 GCF_000764305.2 Hyalella azteca | reverse complement strand
TCTGCCCTGGAGTGGGGCTATCTGCCCTGGAGTGGGGCTTTCTGCCCTGGAGTGGGGCTTTCTGCCCTGGAGTGGGGCTGTCTGCCCTGGAGTGGGGCTTTCTGCCCTGGAGTGGGGCTTTCTGCCCTGGAGTGGGGCTGTCTGCCCTGGAGTGGTGCTCTCCGCCCCGGTGGGGTCTTCACTTTGGTGGCCCCGTTCTGCAACCCTTCAGCCATTGAGAAATCTTGAGTTATTTTTTCTATCAATGCACCCAATTTTGTACAAGAAAACATAATTCAGTCAAGTTCCTTCGACTGTTCTGACATGGGGCCGCATTGAACCAGTCTTCAGAGGCTCCCATAAATTCCAATTAAAGAAGAAAAGAGCTTAGATCGTAATTTAATTTCCAAATGCCGAAGTCCAACATTGCCGGCGTCTTCCAGAAGTAATCGCCATTTCGCCAACCAAAAGCAATCATTCGCAAGTCAGGCTTCGTGTGTGTTGGAGTGGAATTTGCGCCGCAAGGTGAACGTAAATATTAAAAAGCAAATATTAGTATTTATTAAAAAGCTGCTCCTTTTTTTCTTTGACTGTTGGAGAATCATTTTGATTTTGCATCCTAGCAACAATAGCCTGAATAGGCTACATCATTAGTTGACATCAAATAACTCGTAGCTATGACGATTCAAATTTTACTCATGTTCAATTGTCAGTCACTCCTGTCATCTATGATCTGGCCGCATGTCTATCACTATCAGACTATCATCTATGTCTGTGCCACGATGCCGGACGCCGGTTGAACTTTGATTCTGTCATCTACCTAGGCCTAGTACAGAGTAGAGAATAATAATCACTCAGTCGGCACTCGGCAGTACAGAGGCTAGATTCATATTGCATTAAGTAAACATTGTTCACCAAGCTACAATGCTAAATAAAATGATCAAAGTCAAAATTTTAGGTAGGCCTACCTATCATAGTGACAAACCAGAGATTTTTTAGAATCAGTTCATTTCAATTTCCTCATTTACTCAAGATTTTTACCAATTTCTTAAATATGATAATGCTGGATCCAAGATACTTTACTGGTCTACTTATAGGACTCAAAAATGAACTTTAGGATATTGCAGATAAATCTGTAGGTAGGTAGGTGCCACATTTTTGTAAAAAATGTATTAATGAAATTAAAAAGTATTAATGAAGAAGTAGGTACCTAGCTATTATGAAAAAATATGACAAAAAAATAATTAAAAAATATAGAAAAGGACATGTAAATGATGTACCTAATAAATAGGTAGGTAGTTGAAATTCTTTGTGATCACTGGCATTTGTGCCCTTGTCTATGGATGGCTTCTGCTCAATTTCCCATTTGGAAGGCACTTTGTTTCACAGTAAACTATTACTATTACCGTAGAGCTTTCCTGGCTCCTCTCATCTTATGTTGCCTCAAAAGTCAAGCCCTTGCCTCTCAACATGCATGCTAGATGAATTTTTCCTTTTTAATTTTTAATACAAGTTATACAACTGCACACTCTGGCCAAAAGATTAAAAATGTATAAAAAATTGGTCA
Source organism: Hyalella azteca (assembly GCF_000764305.2). Lineage (NCBI taxonomy): Eukaryota > Metazoa > Arthropoda > Malacostraca > Amphipoda > Hyalellidae > Hyalella > Hyalella azteca. The sequence goes on along the minus strand of NW_025934948.1, from coordinate 269,430 downwards.
TATTGAAGCTAGTAAGTAGAAAAGAAAATGTCTACTATCTGAACCACAACTGGATTTTTTGAGCCCTGATTTTATGGATTTGCCAGCCCTGATTTTATTTCTTTGAGCTGTGAATTCCATATCCTAGCCATGAAAAGCCTGTTATGAACTGCAAACTTGTTTGCAAATTTGTGCATATGTTACATCAAAATCCTAAATCTTTAATTGTACCCTTAGTAGTTACCATAGAAACTGCAAAAAGAACATCTGTCCAGACTGTCCTTACTGTAGAGTAGAGGCAACTGAACACATGGTAATGTACTGTTTGTTTTTGTTGAAGAATAAATGCAGTAAGAGAGCAGTCTAATGTGGCCACCAGTCCGCAACTATGCAATCTACAAAACATGTTGGGAGTTGGGTCAACTCATTATGCAGGATATTTTGGCTGGGGCCCAAGCCTGGGGCTTGGTACCAAGTTCTTCAGAAGTTGAAAATTTTGTGAAATTGCATGTTAAAGTGTTTGTAAAGTGTGAACTGCTATTTCTTTATGTGTCAGGCTTGCTACCGTAATTCCCTTACTTGTATTAGTAGTTACTGCGTCACTTCCATGACGTCAATATAGTATGCCTATATAAGCTCCTCGAGCAGACCTTCAGTCAGTCTTAGGCAGCCACAGGCGAGACGTAGTAAAGCCATCGCCATGTAGTCCGCACGATTGCGGCCAGACTCCGGCGTCGAGTAGCCTCCGTCGTTAGAGTAACCATCTAAAACCTACCTTGTTTAATAACCACCAAGCTTCCTTGTATTCCTATCTAGTTCATAAATATATTATTAGACAACTAGCCTCTCAATCAACCTGCCGCTTATTCGGACCTTAGATACGAACCCTTGGACCCTCAACTCAAATAAACATAAGAAGATCATCCGGTTATTAATCAATACTGAAATTTGAGATAATTATATATTATCGGACCAGTCAGACCAAATCACATCCTGACATATGAAAACAAAAAAATGCTAGCCATTAAGGCTGCAATATTTTTATATCTACTAAAATTACTTATATGATAGAGCTGTGATATTTCAGAAAAAAAGTATAACTTTTCCAAATTAGTACCTATTGGAGCAACAAGATATCAACTATAAGTAGGAAAAGTCCACTGTGGACACGAGTTTTCATTCTGCAGGTCTTGCACTGCACTTGCCTTACTGCTTGTCAATAAAAACTATCATACTGGTCAGTGGTCACTGTGGTCTGTGGCAAAACTATACAATTTGTATACGTTCATTTGCTGCATGTATGACCTATACCAGTAATAACTCCTAAGCTTTTTGCAAACCTGCGAGAAAGTTGTATAATAATTCTCATCAGAAAATAGATAGTCTCTCTTGCAGGCCGGAAGCAGTGCAACAAGTGCTGTGGCAAAGCAAAGTTATTGGCATTGATGGTAGGAGGTTCAGTTTTCCATAATAAATAATTTCTACCGGTTACTATTGCAGGCAGTCTGGGCAGACAAGCAAGACAACTAGACATTAGAAGTGCTGCAAAAACATAAGCTGCATGGAATCCAGTGATGCCAATGGTAGAATGAACTGCACAATGCCACAATCTGGCTGAAAGATTAAAAATGTTTTTAAAAAATTTAAGAAGGCAGACTAGTGAGACAACTTGACAATAACATGGATGACACTAGGAGTGCTGTAAAAAGGTCAGCTGCCTTGAGTTCTTTGATGCCCATAATAGAATCAGGAATCTTCTTCTGAGTCTACTATAATGCATAGTTGGTATATTTGCAATCTTACTGAGTTTTGCAGTTTCCTTAACAACTATCTGTACCAGTTACTTCTCTTGGAGATGATTCATTTATAATCTATTGGAAATCTTGTAGGACATAGAGGTAAGTCAATGTTTCAAAAGTTATAATTTCAATCAGAACAATCCTATTTTATATTCATGGCTCAGAATTGATATTTGTCCCATTCTTGCCTACTTAGAATTTACCATTTTGTTGCAGGATAGGTATTAAAGTGACCTAATAAATTTTTCAACTCAAAGAATGCTTTGATCAATTTTTGAAATTTGCATCTCTATCCTGCACTTTTGTTAACAAGTAGAAAATAATTTTTCCAGCAGGAATCTATTGACTTCTAAAATGCAGTAAAAGCTCTAATCACGGCTTGGAAAATGAATATCTTCCATGTATGATGCAGGGTGGAATAATATGAATTGTGGTTTATATATTCAAGGTAAACCCAGCCATGTATCTCAAGTTCTCAAAAATCTCCAGAGATTAAAATTAAAGTCAAGTCCCAAGGTTTCTTATCCAGTATGGAATGTACATTTGTTCATATCCAATTACCCATCCTTGTTATACCAATCTCACATGAAGCACTCATTCTCCCTCCTCTCATTCTTCCCTAATGAACAACTGCGTCAAGTGCTCCTGCTTTCCCATTAAATAATCTGTCTCCATATAGTATGTGCTACTATCATGCATACCTCAGTAATCTGGAGTGTATCTGTTTTTCTATTTCATGCTTCCACACATTGATCTATTCTGTCCAATAATCTTCATCAATTTGTTGCAAGCATTTACAGGTATCATGGTAGTAATAAGGTTGTGTTATTCATTAATAGCAACAATTTAATGACTGCTCCATCTGGCTGTTAATATTACCAGACTTGTCTTTTCCCTAATTTTCTCTCCTCATAAGCCACTTTCAATATCAGACCCAAAAGCTGTTACTACTGCCAACAAACCCACTGTTTTTGCAGTCATTCATTTCCTATTCTCCCTTGAACATTGCCATTTCACTTATCTCTCTCATCCAGCATTGGTTTTAATATTTCAAGCCATATCACTCCTAAGTATTATGCTTCAACATTAGGTGTTTCACAGTTAGCCCACCCCTGCAATATTGTATGACATTTTCCCATATGCTCAGTCTAACATTTCATGACTATGTCATGACTATGTATGTTAATCTTCATGATTATGTATGTTAATCTTGCAATTAACATCTATTTCACATTGTGCTTTCCAGTCTTAATTTGGATTCCAGTTCTGATCCCATTCTTCTCTTACTGAACAAAAGTTTTCCTATTTTGCCTTGTCAGCATTCCAGTTCCTGTGGGTGCTTCTAGTGTCAATCATTTCACCTTATTCTGCATATACCATCTTCAGTAATATAGCACTGATGCATGCAATTGCATGTAGTCTATACCTAACACTAGTAATTAAAATGCATACTGTTTTCTATACCTTGTACCTACTGCTTGCTCCTACTGCAATTGCAAGTGTACTGAACTACTGGATTGCCTCATCAAAAATAATAGCATTTATTCTAATGCTCACAGTTCCTATCAATAGCCACACGCAACTGCATCCTTAGCTGTTCCATTAACATCTAGTACTTGGCTTTTGTTGTGCTAAAACATGGATATTGTAGTTCCTGCCATATATAGTTTTGTGCAATATTATCCAATTTAAAGATTGATAAAAATTGTCAGGAGAATAATCAGTAACTTTTCCAAACTAGGTTGTAGCAGACAAATGGTCATTTGTCATCAGGTAATGAAAGCCAGAATTGACTCCAGATCAAATGGAAGAAAAGACCGCTAATCCTAGGGAAGTAAAGAAGTAAACATTGAACACTTGACAGTAAAATTTTGACTCTCCATTAATGTTTATTAGGCCATAGGCCTGTTGCTGATTCTTAACATTGCAGAACATCCACAGCTTGTTGCGGTCTCAAACTGACAACACACTGATTCAAATTCTGCTGTGCTAAACCACTTGGCCTCCTTGCCAATTCTGACCAAAAACTGGCACACAGAGCTGGGATCGAACCTGCGCCAATCTTAGTACTCTGAACCTTAACCACTGGGCCACCCTGCCCTAATCATCCACCCTGCCACCCTGCCCTAAATATCATCCACCGTGACTTTTGTACATTATTCAAAGATTATATTTTTTTTGTCTTGAATATTGATTGTGACCTTCTAGGTATATATTTGATTATTTCCTGACATTGGATTAACAGATTTTAGTGGGAAAAATGAGGTTATGTCTATGGAATATAAATTGAATAGTTTATTGACATACAATAGCTTCATAAATAAATCCTGATAAGATATGACTTTATGTAAAATGAGAAGTGGAAGCCTATTTACATGAAATAAAGATCACAACTGTCTGCAATGCCTTCCAAATACAGTTTATATATATATTTATACCATAATAAATTTAATATATACCCCTTTATACTTGTAAGTTGTCAATTATTATGAAGAAAGAAGCAGATATGCCTGATATCTTCTACTCTTACATGAGTTAAAGTGGGATTTGTGGAGTGCAGGAGGTTGTGAGGGCAAGTGTGATCAGGAAGCCCCTTGGTCCTGGCAACTTGGCCTATGATGCTTACAATAATTCCTTGTTTAAATCCAAGATTATTACTGTCAAGTTATCATGATACTTGCTGTGGCTCAGTTCATGATCAGAAATGTTTTGTATTCTCCCTTAACGTAGAGCAATATTCTTAATTTTATTATTGATGAGAAGTTTATCACAATCTGCTATGCATTAGTCAAAGTTTATGTGTTGGAAGCCATGCACCACAAATATATAGGGGCTGGTAGTATGCATGTCCACAACACTGTGAATGTGGAGGTGTATATAACTGTTGTGTGGAGGTGTAATCTGCACCCAAAAATTTGTTCACATTTGCAGAATGATGTGGCTTTTTGGGATGAAAGGATTGGATGGGAAATGGTTTCATTTAGAATTTATATTTATAAATAAAATTTTAAAAATACTATTTTTGAATTTTCATATTTTGAAACAAGAGTCAGATGGGAGCTCTATGTTATGGTATATGAATGTAAAATGTGAGTTTGAACATGCCATTCTTCAAATACCTAGCATTCTTATTTATATTTATATTAATATATAAATATGAACACAATACCCATATATATGATATACCTATATATCTATATATATGTATCATATATATGATATGTGAAATATATATTATTTCTGTTTGCAGAAATACAAGATTCCTAAATGATTTGATGTCCTAGTGAGGAAATAATTAGGTTTTGAATTATTGTTATTCAATAACATCAGAAAATAACTCATTTTAATGAAATTTATATTTGTTTTACTTGTGCTCACAAAACTCTCTCATTTCAGGTTGACGAGGCATATACTTTATTGTGGTTTACATTCAATTACTGATTAAATATATCAAGGCTATATATCATTCCGCAAGCATCAGATTGTTTAGACAGTCCTTGTTGTCCTAATACTGAGCTGAAAACTTCTCTGCATCAAGTTTCCTTCACAACTCGCACTAACAATGGCAAGAGTAAGTTTGCTAAATCTTAACCACATTTCATTGTGATGAGAATCATTTTTCCTTTACTATGTCATGTGTGCCAGAATATTAGTACCTATGAGAACATGACTGGAAGCCATAGGTTCATTCAGTAACAGAATGGACTCAGCACTGAGCTCCATCAAAATCTGGGACTTGCAAGGCATTAGGAAGATGACTGATCTGGCCACCTTTAATGTTGGTGTTGTGTCAGGGCCACACTTGGTGAAAGCCAGCAAATTTCCTTGGGGTGGGCAAGGATTCTGTTGATATTTATCTTATTATGTACTTCTTAATTTTAGTAAATTACTTCCAAACGTATAAATAATTATCTCCTTGCTGTTTTTTTATTTGCAATTCTGCACACCTCATTTATCATTATTGTTTTTCCTACATAACTGGTTGCATTATTGATCAATGAGCTACCACTTCTTCCTCAAAAACATCAGAATATCAGTTTAGGACTGTTAATTGGAATGTAATGCTACATAGATAATTCTACCCTGCTCACTTCTCTTGTTGTACTATCTACTTTACTTGGTGGCTTTTGAGATCAATCTCAAGCTTGGTTCTGCATTCATGAATCTGCTCAAGCTCTTGGGTATAGCAGCATATGGCACCTTGAAATATTGAGCCAACTATTGAATTCATCTTCAAAATGTTGTCAGGGTTCTTTGTATTTTATAAGGCACTTGACTGCCTCTACCCAGCCTACTTAACACCTGTACAAATTTTCAACAGAGTCTTGTGGCACTGAACATTGAGCTCGGGCACACTGCCCGGGTGCTGCAGCATGTAACTAAAGAGGGCTTCACCCACGAGTGGAGTGTGTGGGTCAGGGGGGAGAATGATCGCAGCCTTGCTGATGTTGTAGAGAAGGTTGTCTTCACGCTGCATGACAGCTTCAAGAGGCCCAAGAGAAGTGAGTTCTTGTCTTTCATTTGCAATGCATTTTATTTCCCTGCTGTACAAACCTGTGCCAATAGTGCCATTTGGAAGAGATTGCTTATTTTTCCTACATTATGTTTGGAATAAAATTCATACATGAGCTATAAGGACACAGATGAATCTACTTGTGATGATGTAGAGGCTTTTTTCATCTGTGTGGAACCATTTGTTCCTAGCAAAGAATATAGTTCACAATAAATGCAAAATAAGAATTTTACTTTCTTTTATGTATCCACTTGACATTTTGATAAAAAATTATACTTTTATTTAAAACTTTCCTAGAGTTTAGTTTCTCTTGCGCTCTGATAATAAGCACAACATTAGAATTAAAATGTCTTACAATTTCTCCAACTGAAAGGTTGATAGCATCAGATGCTGCATTTTGTTTAGCATTGAGCATTTTTAGGGTGTAAAAACTTGACATACGGTACCTAGTATATATAGATGGCATCCACTATTAGAAGTTCCTGTGCAATACTGCTATGATAATTTGACCATGGACCATTCATCAGTCTATAACTTGTCTGTATCTGTGGATCCAGCTATGCACTTTGATCCAATTTCATAGCCGGCAGTGTTTAAAATAGTTTTCTGAAACCAACAGCTTCTGTCTTGATACCTTCAATTGCATTATCCGTTTCTTGTTCACTTGCCGTGTGCATGCTGTCTAATTGTATTTTTGTTTGCCCTTCCAGTCCTCAAGACGCCTCCTTTCATGATCACTGAGAAGGGGTACGGGGGATTCTTTTTACCTGTTGAAGTTTTCCTGCAGAACAACAAACAAATGAGGTACTTTGATTATTTCCAGTCGAAAATTTATGAAATGCTCATTTCATACCATCATTCTACTTAACAGATATCTTACAAAATGATATAGCATTAAGATTTTACTGAACTATTCACATAAATCAATAAGTAGAAGTAAGCAGGGTGTAATAGTTGCCTGTGTGTAAAACGTGCTTATATCTTAAGCATTACTTGTGTTACCTGAATGTTTGTTGGCGCCTTTAAAGCATGCCTCCAATGTACAGGTTTGAGTATGACCTGTCCCTGCAAGACCTCCATGAACCCCCAATCACCCTCACCCGATGCGAACGCCTCACGTTCTACAACCCCCAAGAGGAGCTAAAGAGGAAGCTCCTGGCAGCAGGAGGCGTAAGCCTCACTCCCTACGCTAGAGTAGCGCCTCTAATTGTCCCTGGTGCAGCGTCCAGACAACGAGCGGCGGTGAGTGGTTATGGTGGTGCAGGTGATTGTAGGGTGCAGGTGGTGGCAACCTTGTGATAGGTGGTTATTATCAATGTGAAGAGATGCATGGTCGCGGTGGTTGACAATGTTGTAGGGTGCAGGTGGTGGCAACACTGTGATTGGCGGTTATTATCAATGTGAAGAGATGCATGGTCGCGGTGGTTGACAATGTTGCAGGGAATGTTGGAGAATTTCACTGAGCGCAAAGATTATGTATCATGAGGGACGTTAAGGTAACGCCGTCCTTTGATGTCCTCCATCCTTTAGCTTGTCTGCGGGCTCATATAGAGTGAAGTGTTATTCAGTCTGTTATTGGTTACCTTGTGTCTTTCCTTCTTTCTACTTGGACCATTTAATCCATTAACAATGTATATAACTAGTACCTGGTCTTGTAGCTTAAATGTTCTCTGGTTCAGGTTCCTTTTCTTTTATCCTTTGACACACGTGGTAATTTCGTAAGTCAAGTTCTTAGAACTAGCAATTTTTTATTCTTAACTTGGCGGTGCTTCATTTGTTATCGAATAGTAGCTATGATTGAATTTCACAGGATATAAATTTGACAGAAGACTAAAAGTTAGGACACCGAAGATTTCAGAAGACGGAAGATTAGACAGACGACTAAAAGTTAGGACTTTTCAGAAACTAGTATCCAAATCTTCATTGACTATTTGGCCTTTGTTCGGAAATGATGTATTGCTGTCTTGTTGTATAGCGTATTAGTACTTCCTGGCCGTTTGCTCGTGTCTATTTCTTGAGCATCTCGCCCATAGCAATTAACTGCAATTAAACTGACTGAATGAGACTTTTTATATGTACAACCCTACCTTGATAATGCGCCTCAGTTCAGTTGATCTTATAATGGCGATGTATCGTTGATTGTTTCCATTTGTCTATATGATAATTTGCTACCCTCATAGCCGTCACGCATATGTGCTGACATTTTTCCCCATTAACAGTACGAAGCAACGAGCCAGAAGCGTCCGTCACTGTTATAGTTAGGACTTAGCAGAAACTAGTATCCTTATCTTCATTGACGATTTGTCCTTTGTTCTGAAGATATTGTATTGCAGTCGTGTTGTGTAGCGTATTTGTACTTCCTGGCCGTTTGCTCGTGTCTATTTCTTGAGCATCTCGCCCATAGCAATTAACTGCAATTAAACTGACGGAATGAGATTTTTTATATGTACAACCCTTGATGTTGTGCCTCTGTTCAGTTGATCTTAATTGATGGCGATGTATCGTTGATTGTTATCATTTGTGTATATGATAATTTGCTACCCTCATAGCCGCCACGCATATGTGCTGACATTTTTCTCCATTAACAGGACGAAGCAACGAGCCAGAAGCGTCCGTCACTGCCGATCCCGGCTCCCCTCACCGCCCCTCCTAACAAGACATCCGAGCGCAAGAAGGCCAAGAACGAGTCCAGTTCGAGCACAACTGCCGAAAAGGTAGGTGTCCAAGCCAGTTAAGTTTGTATGGTAGCGCAAGAAGCCGTAGCTGCTAACTAGGTGTCAATAGGGGCATATCTGCTGTACTATGACGGCATTAGCCGCACCTCTGAGCTCAGGACGTTAGGCCTTCAGCAACAAACTGTACGGAGGAAATATCTCATGCGATAGGCACCGCTACTGTACCTGCCCGTTACTTGCTGGCAGTTCGCCCTCCAGAATAATTGCATTATTGTGCATCTCCATTCTGTGAAACGGTCACAGCCTTTGATCACTGCTAATATCGTGAAATTATTAAATCAGTGATTTGCTTCCTCTCGTCAGTTAATTAAGCGATGATAGAAATCAAGAAGAGTAGCTGTTGCCGGCGCCAATAATACGACTGGTGCCAATAAACTAGCACCATGTATGAACGAAGTGTTAGAGCCCATTGCCTCAAGAAGATTCGTTGTTGCCTGCTATTATTATTCAACGGAAGTCTGAGCTGTCTCTTCTAAGACTGGCAGGACAGCCAGTGTCAGCGGCTCAGCGCTGTCTGCATCGCCACTTGAAGTTTTGTGCAGGCTTCGTTCCATCAAGACGAGCTCCTCATATTTATGAAATTAGCCATCGTGACGACGACGCTGAAGAGCTCACAAGTTCCCAGCCTGGCCTGCAGAACCACAACTTGCTTCACTTGGCGGCTGACCTAAGCGACCCAGGCGAGCGTGCTTGTCATTTTTTCGACTGTTGTTGATAGATTACTGTTATGTTATCGACTAAGTCCGCTGTGAACTAGAACTCTTTCACGCTTCGCTTTGTACCGACAATTACTCCTAATATAAATATGGGCCTTCGTCGCTAGCATGGGGCTAATGGGTATTTCTCGCATTTCAAGTTTGATGTGGTCTTGTTTCGATTTTCATGTTACGTTTCACAAAATTTTGTTCGTGTCAAGTGTGATCGCATATACATTCCTCTGGCCTGACATTTGAAGCTTGATTATACCTACTACTATTTCTACGTCCTCAAGCAGCAAATAATTAGCTCTGTTAATCCTGCATGCATTTTGGAATTGGGAAGCAGTGCCATATGTCCGCTAGCGCTTGAACGGAGCAATTAATCCACGAGTTCATGTCTCAAGTGACTTTCTTTGTGGTGAATACGCTAGCTTTAACTGTTCTTTCGTTAATTCCATTGTTGTTTGCCTCCTTCAATTTCCTTGCATTCCTTGAACGATTTTCATGCGAGTGATGATAGCCCTCCGGACAGGGTAATCCTGATACATCATCAAATCTTGAACACTTCTCCATTCAGCGATTTGCCTTTCATAAAACTTTCTGCGCATAATTTCATACTTCCTCATCAGTTACCTGTCACGTTTAACAATGATCCTGGGCTGGCGTCTTACCTGCAATTAACTAACGCTTATCTTGAAGGCGTCACTGATAATCTGCTTGCAAGTTTCCAATGCAGCAAAGCATGTCCCGCTTACGCTAATCCCTGTTCACCCGCGGCTCTCACACATCCATGTTATGAATGACTAACATTACGTGTGAATGATGCCTTGGAGCACACAGTTTGAAACTAAACCTGACTATGCATTGAAATCTTGAGCTCAACGAAATACCCACTGGAGAATCTATATAGCGACTTAACCTTCTCGTATTGATAGACCCTTGGGTGTTACTTGCCTGTTGGACTATCCGAAGCTCCTATTTTGCACGTTCTGTTATGCATGTGTGATGCGAAAACCTGCACTTGTTCAATGTTCTGTGATCATGTCGTTAGGTTATCATTGCATCGCACGGCACTGACGCTATGATGTATTTACAGCACAATCGGCTCATCTATTGTCTTTAGTTTCATTCTTGCTTTGTAGGCGCTGCTTGTATCCTATCCCCCGTCACTTTGGTTGATGTGATGATTTTGCGTGCATTCCAGCGTTAGTGTTTTCTTTAGAAGCTCCTGTGTTCATGCCCTACGACATGATGTGATGTGTGTGCTCTTATTTCACATGTTCATTATCACGTCCATGTTCACATTCCAGGTAGATTTATACTTTCTTTTCATTTCACCAGGATCAGAAAGTGACGGATGCTTTCACCGAGCTTTTTGGTGAGCCCCTGAAGCTGTACCGACACCAGACGAGTGCCGTCAAGTCCAAGGTTCCCGTCACCCAAGCTGTCAGTTTCTCCCTTGCTGCCTCCAACACGTCTCTGGGCGTGTCTGATCCACAAGTAGAGGACGGTTGTTCTTTCAAATCTCGTGATGAAGAATTCAAAAAGATTCAGAATACTGACAAAATAAGGACATTGAAAGATATCTTCAATCATCTTTTCGGGGAAGATAGCGACGCAGAAGGTGAAAAGTCTGAAAGGTCTTGGAATGATGTCAATGTGTCTCCAGCTGCCGCCAACACGTCTCTTGTTCCCTGCAAATATGAACCTACTGTTAAGGTCGACCGTTCTTCAAAATCCCATGATGAAGAACGAACCCTATCCCGCGACCCGAAGAAAAGAAAATTGGCAGGTATCATGCAGGACCTATTTGGCGAGGACAGCGATGAAGAAGAAGTAAGGTCGAAATATCCTAGGAAAGATGACAGCAAAACCTCTGAAAAGCTTAATAAGCGTGCCAAGAATTACGCGCGTAAAAAACCCCGCCGATCCGTAGCATCTTCATCGAGGCGACTGGCATCGCCAACAAAACAAGAAGTTTTGCGTGCGGTCTTCGCCAGAAAAACATATTACTCATCGACCTCACAGACGTTTAATTTGTCCGTGGCACCTGCATGCGCCCTACCCTCTGTTCCGTCATCCACTCCAGCGCGCGTCTCCATTCCTTCTCCCGCACCAAATGTGTCCCCGGCGCAAGTTGCTGCTCAGAAGGAATTTTCGGCGGTCGTGGCTCTTCCTCCCATTCCTGCCTCTGTTCCTGCCAACTGCTCAAGCTCGAACTATTCAAGTTCTTCTTCTTCGTCCAGCTCCTCCAGCTCGTCTTCCTCGTACTCCTCCTGCTCATCTTCCTCCTCATCCTCATCTAGCTCGTCTAGTTCTACTGACAGTCCTTCAGGTCGTTTAGTTTGCCCGATAACCGAAACAAGGATCACATCCGATGTGGACGAGATGAAGGACACGGACCTCAGCGATGACGATAGCTGGGACAGTGAGGAAGAACGACTTTTTGAAGAGGGTAAGGCCTACGTCGCATGCACCACAATGCCGAATGGCGAAGTACTTTATCCTGACCACCCTAACTGGCACTGGAATAGAGGTCGTGTATTTTACTTACGCAAATGCCAGCCACCCCTGAAGAGGCTGCCTTTCGACGTGTATGTTGGGGCGCTGCGAGCGCGTCAATCGGGCGCATTGGGCAAGGAGGCGCTGAGCCGCGTCCATGACTGCCTCTTGGCCTGCGGAGTGAGCGCGGCGTCGAGTCACCAGGGCGCCGTGGTGAGCTGGTCACGAGTGCCTCGACCTATACTAAAGGAAGCCCTGGCTATTTTTGAACAATATGGTCTTATATATAAAAGAGGTGATCATGGATTATTAAAATAATTATCTAGTTGTGAATCCGACTATTGTATGAATGTACGCGTTTATAAGCGAGATAATATTGTTATTCGTTTATCACACTTGAGCATTATAATACCATTCGACATATTGTCATCTTCATTCCTGTTGTGATTGTTCAGCGTTGTCTCTAGGTACGAATTTTTTGACATTATGCATAATGCTGCTCGTGTGATATTAGACTTATTAGAGACTAGATTCACTGAAGTGGTTAAGAACGAATTTCTTGGCTGTAGTGAAATTGTTACAATCGTATATCGCTCCCGATACTTGTTGATACACCTGAATTCCAATAAATATAAACTGGCTTGCCTTTGCCTTTACTTCTCCATTATTTTGCCGTCAAACCTGAAGAACTTGGTATCCGTTCGTTACCTTCAAACCTGAAGAACTTGGTATTCACTAACTTGCGTCTGTATGAAGGCCCTGACGCGGGGCGAGTTGTGCGGAAAAATAGAACTTTGATATAAAGCTTGATTTGATGATATTAGCAAGAGTCCGGCGAGAATCCGTGATGAAACAATCTTTGTATTGCTTCCATGTCCGTTGCTTGTCAATTTTGTTCTGCGTTAAATTTTGCTAAGTCTACATAAGTGAAAACAAACACAAAACAAATGTTGAAAATTAAAGGAACTCGATATTTTGTAGAGTAATTATTACCTAAATCAAGGGAAGTGACGTTAGATTGTGACATCTATGCTTCGGCAATAAAATAAACTACAAATGTAACGGCTAAAATAAGAAAATTTTCGCTTCCTCTATAAGAAAACGATCCGATTTTCCGGGTAAACTGCAGAAATTTACGTTTAATAACTTAAGTAACTGGCTGCTGTGACTGGCCGTATGAACAATTGAAGGCAGAATGTATTGTCGATGTGTCGTAGGCAAATTGCGGTTTCTTTATACGCATATTCCACACACGCTATCGACAGGTGTTGTCTGGTGAGCATCACCCACCACACGCTCCCCAACATCTACATAGTACCGTCTGCAACACGCAACAACCCACTTGCATCACACCCACAACCCACTTGCATCACACCCACAACCCACTTGCATCACACTCACTTGCATCACACCCACAACTCACTTGCATCACACCCACAACCCACTTACATCACGGCGACAACTGCGCAACATTTGCAAGGTCTAATATAAAAGTGCGACGAACGGCTATTAAATTATGCAACGTGGGCTATGCTTTTCAAACAATATTTATAGCTTAAGAAAATAAACCACACACATCATGTCCCTATAATCAGAGGTGGGGAGTAGCGCGCTACATTTAAACAATTGTAGCGGTAGCGGTAGCGCCCGCTTCATATTTAAGTAGCGATACGAGGTTTTGCCGCTACAGCGCTACCGCTACATATATAGATAAAGCTTTTAGATTTTACTTAATAGTATTTAATATTATTTAAAAACCAGCATGATACATACATAATATAAATTACTGAATAAAACTGTACGAAAGATTTCGGTGCAATGTTGTCAACCTCAGCCTGTTACTAGTGCCAACATGTTAGTTGTTACTTGTTAAGTTGTTATCAATTACCACTTACAGGCATTTTTTCATGTTTCAGTTTGCTTACAGTTATTTTTACATAGTTATTTTTATGTTTCACCTTCCCTACATGGATGTCTACTTTAATCTACCAATCTCAAAAAAAATCCACATATATTTGCATATAAAAGACTGATTTTTTATATGTATGTGTGGATAATTTTTGAGATTGGTAGATTAAAGTAGACATCCATGCCAGGAAGGTAAAACATAAAAATAACTAACTTTTACTTACTGTATCTAACCCGTACTAATTCGGTTAGGTTAATTGCAATAAAGGTGCATTGATATGTTTTGAAAATGTTTTATTATCATTAAATGTTTATGAGTAAATTCCAATAGCAGAACAACAAATATTTAGAGATTTCCAATAATTTTGGCCATTGTAGCGGCTATTGTAGCGGCGCTACATTTTACCGTAGCGGTAGCGGTACGTAGCGCTCGCTACAATCTAGTGGGTGTAGCGGTAGCGGTAGCACCCGCTACATTTAGGCAGGGCATGTAGCGGTAACGGAAGCGCCGCTACATTTCAAAGTAGCGCTGCCCAGCTCTGCCTATGATGAAGATTATAACTAACTAGTAACTTATTGTTATTTAACGGCTCGATGAGTGCAATACTTGCCTCTGGCAGGGCATTGTTCAAGCTGAAAGTTTCAACACCATTACACTGGGCACATCTTGTGGTGATGATGGGTTTAAGGCTGGTAGTCACAGTGCGGCAAAGTCCAAGAGCGAGGGATTCGCGACAACGATGTGGAACCCTTGTTCTGTGTTCAGGATCGGCAAGTTGCTACGCTCGAGTCTGTTGCCTTTGTAATATGATATCCGAGCCAGCACCCATCTGTGGGCTATAGGGCCGGCTTTCAGGTAGCCGACGAATGACCTGCGGTCGGTCATAACTAATTATCCTCGGCCGACCACTGGTCATCTATTATTACTCGCCCCTAATTGTGCTCCCCTCCACCACAAGAGTTACCGGCGGGTTATTTACGACTTGTTTTTCCCCTCATTCTTTTCCTCACTCCTTCAACAGAACTGCAGCTTCCAGAGAAAATGTGAAATCTCAAAATTTAGCATGGATGAAAAAACTTTTGGTAGAAAATATCTACGAAATGGAGGTTGATTCAGACATATATTTAATACCGATCAATAGAGAATAAATAGTTTCCTTAGTACTTTTTTCGGACGTAGCAGTTCCAGGCCACGATGGATCGCCGCCTCTGATTATCGCTGATCCGCCCTCATTTGGTCCAGCTGATGCTGTTGCATGCACGATGCTGTTGCATGCACGATGCTGTTGCATGCACGATGCTGTTGCATGCACGATGCTGTTGCATGCACGATGCTGTTGCTTGCTTCTCGCTGTCGGTAGTGCTGCAGGGCAGGTCGATCAGGTATTGTGCACAGGAACACGTCCAGTCGACTGTTGAAAGTCTCCAGGGTGAATTCTCCTTCTCTTAGATCCTTTCGTAGGAAGTTAAACATCTTCAGCCCGGCCACGGAAAGGGATCCTTCCCGCAGGGATTGAAATCTGACCGCAGATCTGTTACGAAGTGGGGGGATCCTGCAGTCTCCCCCTTCTTTCTTTATGGTATGTCTCAATCTTGAAGGTCTCGTTTTCGAAGTTTGGTGCCATTCCGATTATCCTTTTCCATGTGTCCAAAATGACATACCTCTCCCGTCTCCTCTGCAGTGAGTCCAGACCAAGTCGCTGCAACCTCGCCCAGTAGTTAAACTCCTCCATCCCTCTGATCCTGGAAGTGGAGGTTTGTTGGACCCCTTCCAGTTGCCGCACGTACTGCGCCGAGTGTGAACGGAGTCCAGAACTGGCAGCAGTATTCAAGGATAGGCATTACAAGGGCTCTGGAGAGTGTGATCATCGGTTCCGCTTCTCTCGTTCTGAACGTACGCCAGATCCACCCAATCTGTCCCTACCTCTTGCGGTTATTGCCGCTAATTGATCACCAAAATTTACCTGATTGTTCATCAACACTCCTAGATCGCGAGCGAGTCGCTTCTCCTCGATATCCGAGTTTTCAGGTGCCAGGTACTACTAGTACTTATGTACTTACTAGTACTTGATAGTACTACTTCCTTATTTCTCACAAATTTAGGTAAGTCGTATAGCATAATGTACAGTACACCAATGTCCAACCATTTCCTCTATCATAACTGATGTTATACAAAATTTACCTATTTTTTACGGTATAAAAATTTAAGTAAATCATTGAATAAGCATGAAGAAAATCTAGATTTATATATCATTTACGAGCGGAGATATGATGACTATACGTAGTGACTGATAGAATCCTATAGGGATCCAGCCAAGCCTGCCCGAGGACTCGCGGTTCTCAATCAGAGCCTTATGACTGACATTTTGCATTTTATTAAAAAGTCTCAACTACCGGACAACAACAAGGCATATTCTAGTACGTTAATATAATCAACAAGCATTAAGAAGAAATAGTACGTCCACAAGACGTACGTGTATTCAATATAATCCGCTCTCCTTCGTCACATCATGAGATAAGAGAGCTGATCTTTTAAAGCCAAAATGCATTTCATTATTCAGTTGAGTAGAAGTCGTAAAACTAATAGAGAATAAGTGTTTACTGCGCAATTGGTCGATGAAGTTTTGTATTTTCTTGCATTCTGATGACGTGCGTTCAAAATTCGGGATTAGTATGAGAACAGAGGCTCGGCTACGCTTCGGGCAGAAACACTCGCCACTTCAACATGGCTGCCTTCGGAGGAACCCTCAATGAGCTTCGTGATATTTTTGTTTGCAACCCAAGGGAAGAATTGAATGTTTTCTGTCTATCAAGAAGGATAAAATCAAATAGATTATCTAAAAACATGAAAAAACGCCAAATTGTACAATTATGCGATGAAATATTTTCGTCCGTACGGGGAAGCAGTACTTGAGAAGGCGGCAGGCAGGGTCAGGCCTTGACATCGACAGAAACGACGTGATCTGACCAGTGTATGGTTGAAATTTAGCATTGTGTATGGTGTCGAATTCAAATCCAGAAAGTTTCAAATATATATTAGAAAAAGAATGCTGTTTCCACTGTATGGGCATGTTTAAAATTTTCCCTGATATCTATACATGTATTTAATTTAATGGGAAACTTTAGCGACTGCCTCTTGACTGTTTCGATGGAGGACACTTGTGTAACCGGAACCACCGCCGCGAAGTTGAAATATTTACGGGTAGCGTGCCGACTTGGTATAGACTTTCGTTCTGATCCTAAACATAAGGGCTAGAGTCGCTCTTTGGTCCGGCTCTAAATTCCCTTGCGTTGTAGAAAGCAGTAATGAACACGATGAAGTTTTCGTAGTATACTGGTAATCTTCAGGCAAATACAAGTTTCTTCATACAAGGCGCAAAATTTGTTATTCTTCTTAATACAAAAGTTCGCGGAAAAAGGCTTGACATTTCAGGGGTACAAACAGCCGAAAAACCACACAGTATGAGCCCTAATACACAGCTGCGAATAACAAAATGGATAGCAAATGGCACGGGAACTAACCGCACCGAGATGCCACGACCAGCCGCAGAGACTAGGGGTTCTAGCCCTAATACACCGCGAAATCACAAACGGATATCAAATGGTACGGGAACTAACCGCACAGAGATGCTGGCAACGAACCGCAGAGATTAAGGGTTCTAGCCCTAATACACTGCCTAATCACAAAAACATACAGCAAATGGTACGGGAACTAACCGCGCCGAGATACCGACAACGAACCGCAGAGATTAGGGCTTCTAGCCCTAATACACTGCCAAATCACCGAATCGTACAGCAAATGGTACGGGAAGTAACCGCACCGAGATACCGACTACGAACCGCAGAGACTAGGGGTTCTAGCCCTAATACACTGCCAAATCACAAAAACGTACAGCAAATGGTACGGGAACTAACCGCACCGAGATGCCGACAACGAACCGCAGAGACTAGGGGTTCTAGCCCTAATACACTGCCAAATCACAAAAACGTACAGCAAATGGTACGGGAACTATATAACCGCACCGAGATGCCGACAACGAACTGCAGAGACTAGGGGCTCTAGCCCTAATACACTGCCAAATCACAAAAACGTACAGCAAATGGTACGGGAACTAACCGCACCAAGATGCCGACGACCAGCCACAGAGACTAGGGGTTCTAGCCCTAATACACTGCCAAGAACACGGAGATGAACAGCAAATGGCACGGGAACTAACCGCACCGAAATGCCGACGACCAGATGCAGAGACTAGGGGTCCTAGCCCTAATACACTGCCAAAAATCACAAAGATGGACAGCAAATCGTACGGGAACTAACCGCACCGAGATGCTAACAACCACACAGGAACGGGGTGGCTGTTACGCCTCAAAAGCGCGACTATTGGAGGGTACTAGCCCCCAATAAGCCGCTGACAATTAACTCGAGCGCAGAGGTTATTAGCCTCTACCTCGAGGGTGCGAATTGAACGGCTGTTAACCGCCCAATGCAGCCAAAACCTGGGACTATCCAAGAACTCCACCTACGCCGTTATTAGTCCGTTAGGCCATCTGTACCGCTGATTCTTCGTACGACTGCGATGAGACGACACCCACGACATGAGCCCAAGACAGCCAAACTGATAGTACCTCAGTATCGTCCGAACTCCAGTGATTCAATTGAATGACCAGTTAGCTAACTCAGTTTCCTGATTTCTTACCTGTTCATCACCAGAGGGTCTCAAGAAAATCATTTCCCCATGGTCAAGAATATTGGAGCGACATCGAGCGGTGCGACTGGCCCGAGTACGCCCAGTGTGTGGCCAGCCTCGAGGCTCCAAGTGATGTCATCACTGCTCCACTTGGACCCATAGCCTTCGATTATAAGCCCAGCTGTCTTTGGCTTACGCCTACAAGCCCCATCCCCAGGAATGTATCAATTTTATACATTTGCGATGGATTTCGAAATTCTTGCCAAGTCTATTAAAACTGCAAAGAAAAACATAATTTAAGTGAACGTGGCCCAAAAACGGCGTTGCCTCCTAACGAACGACCATAGACAAGCGTTTTTACATTAATGAAGTTGATAAATGATAAATTTTAACAGTGTCGGAGCGGAAAAACAAATAGTCTGATTAGTTTCAGACAAGGATTATATTTAAACCAATTTGTGACTTATTCTACTGTGAAATGAAAAATAGAGTAATATAAATGAATTGAGGCCCTGAATGTAGTTATGAACTATAAATTTTGAGATAATTGTTAGAGTAAGCCGGTCACACGGATTTGATTCAATACGCGGGGACTGACGTGACCACGAGCTTAGATCGCCATTCAATTTTCATAGCCGAACCACGTCCACGTGGCTGGAGGCCCAGTTTCAAAACTCGCTAAGTGAACGTACGTACTTACGCTCTATTTTCTTGTCTATGATTGGAGGACTTTGCTTGAAAGGCCGTCAATGATTGGCTGATGAACTTACGATCTCTTAACTTTTTTTGAAAGTATAGGCCCTGGATCCTTCTAGAAGTTATCGCCATTCGCGAAGCTCTCATTCGCCAGTCAGGCTTCGTGTGTTAGGGTTACGGAGTCGAAGTGTATTGTGAGATGTGAGGTAGACTTGATAATAAGTTGTTAAAAGGCTGTATCTTTTTTTACAAGCATATTGCATCCTATCAATCTCAACAATACCTCATTAGTTACGATTAAAATAACTCTTCTGATGATTTAAATTTCACTCATGGTCAATTGTCAGGAACTCGTGTCATGTGCTGATCCGCTCATGGGCATGGGCCCGCATGGCCATGCCATGATGCTGGTTGAGCTTTGATTCAGTCTTCTTGTTAGTAGTACCTACAGTAGTACTTACTCACTAGTCACTACGGTCACTTGACTAAGCCAGCAGCCTCGCCCAATTCTTAGAGTCTGCTCAGACCTCACCTCAGTAGTCAGTAGCCAGTTAGCCACTACTGCGCAACTGCGGTACTGCCTACTAGCTAGTCTACTCAGCAAAGATTAATAGGTATTTAGTATTTAGCCTACCGTCAAAGGGGTAATACTAGAATAAGGCTTTTGATTGTTTTTTGATAATAACTTCATACCATTACACATTTCATAAACAAGTTGGGCTGTTTGGGCTCATTGACCGATTGATTCGTTGTAAAGCTCTTTGTGAGCCTGAGGGCTATTGAATGACATCTCCTGTCTCCATAATTAACAGGATGGAATTCTAAAAATTATAATCATTATAATTTTTCATATACCTAGGTAGCCTATTGTTTTTGATCCACCTCTGCCATTTTTTTGGTCCAAAAATTTTAGTTAAGATAGAGAGGATAAAAATAGCTAGAAGGTACCTAGGTATTAAAGTTGCATTGCCACTTGAAAGAATCAAGAAAGATTGCAACACTTCAAGATTTCAATTAGAGTTAGGCTTATTAGACTAAATAATTGCTAAATATTAGTCCATTTAGCCTAGGTAGCTACTTCATTATACCTAGCCATTCATCTCTCAAGTCAAACACAACAAATTACATTAATGAATTAGCCTTAATAACAAATCATGCCAGTGATGCCATCAATAAGAGCTGAACATGTCATGTTGCACAATGCACACTTCAAAAGCTATTTAAGCGATTAATTTATGGGAGCAAAATCTTATACATGTTTACACAATGAAAGCATGTGCCACTGACTTTTTCTGGCTTATGGTAGTACAGCTTTGCCAACCTTAATATTATGCCAATTATGGTATGTAACTATAATGTAAGTACTGAAGATGTAGTACGTTATTACGGAACTTTTACAGATTACGGTAGTACAATAGTAATTAGTAACTGTAAGTAGCTATCATGGTAGTTTTCACAAGTGTATGCAAGAACCTATTCTGAAATAGAAGCAGCATTTCAATTCTCATAGGTACATAAACCTGATTAACAAAATACCTACCAAATCCATTCATTATCATTCAATTTGGGATGCATGGTTGACAATTTTACCTATGTTCCCATGATGCTCATTTTTGCCAGTTGCAGTTGTAGAATTAAATTAAATTGAAAAAAGTATTGATTAAAATTGCAATTAAGAGTTGTAACTTATCTAAATTACCTTGCCGCTTGTCAATAGAAACTATAATACTGGTTAAAATTGAAACTTTTAGGTAGGATTCAGTTGCCCCATGGCCTATGATAACTCAGGTTATTCAATCGTGCAAGAAAATTGTGGGTAAAACTTTAGATTAAGTGCATCCAAAAAAAGGGTGTTTTTTTTTAATTATGTGTTTTTTTGGGGTGTAGATTAGGAATCTGAAATCCGTTTTTGGCGGTCGGCACTGGAAAATCAATTTTTTCTCGGAGGCTCTAATTCATAAAAAAATGGGCAAAAATTGGCAAAATCAGCGAAAAAAACTAACCTAACCTAACCGAGGTTGCAAGAGTATATGGGTCGCCGAGGCTAAGTTGAAAACACTATAAATCCACAGATATTGGGGCCAAGATTTAACCTGCATTTTATCTTAAAAAATAAATAAATAATTGGAAAAAAATTGGTTTTCCAATGCCGACCGCCAAAAACGGATTTCAGATTCTTTATCTACACCCCAAAAAAATATATAATTAAAAAAAATGCCTTTTTTGGATGCACTTAATCTAAAGTAATACCAAATTGTGTCATACTTTTGACAAAAAGATAGATAATTACTTTTGAATGCCAGCAACAATGCAAGAAGTGCTGTGGCAAGGCTAAGTTAGACAGTTAGTGGCCTTTATGATAGAAGATTCAGTTTTATTTGTGCAATAAATCATTTCTATTGATAAGCATTGACGGCAGACAACTAGACACTGAGAGCGCTGTAACAATGTTAGCTGCATTGAATCCATTGATGCCAATGGTAGAATCTAGAATCTTCTCTTCCAAATCTTTTATAATGTTCGGGTGGTAAATTTGCGAATCTTACCTCAGTTTTGCAACTGCCAGTAGTCCAGTACCAATTACTTCTCTTGGAGATGATTCATCTATTTTAAATTTTGTTGGACATAGAAGTAGGTCAATGCTTAAATTTTAAAGTAGAAAATTTTCAACTAAAACAATCCTATTGCATATACATGGCTCAGAATTGACATTTGCACATTCCTGCTTATGTAGACTTGACAATTTTGCTGCAGGATAAGTGCATCAATCGCCTATTAAAATTTCAACTTTTATATTGTTCTGATGATTTTGGAATTTTGCAGCTAGATCATGCAATTTATTTAACTATTAGAAAAATATTCCATGCAGGATGGAATTCTATGATTTGGTGTATATTCAAGGTTAATCCAGTCATGTATCTCAGTTCTCAAAAATCTCCAGTTGTTTAAGTCCAGTTCCAAGTTATTTAATGCAGTATGGAATGTACATTTTTTCATACCCATCTTGCATGAAGCTCTCCTCCCTCCTCTCATTCTGCCCTTGATGTATACCTGCATCAAGTGCTCCTGCTTTCCCATTTAATAGTAGGTCTCCATATGGGCTTCTATTATACATATCTCAGTAATCTGGAGTGTATCCTTTCTATTTCATGCTTCCAAACCTTGATCCATTGTGTCCATCATTCATCATTCATTTGTTGTAGGCATTCACTGGTATCATGGTAGTTATGTGGTTATGTAATTATGTTATTTGTAAATAGCCCCATCTGGCTTCTAATATTACCAGACTTTTCTTCTCTCTAATTCTCTCCCTTCCTCTTAAGCCACTTACAATATCAGACCCAGATGCTGATACTACTGCCAACAAACCCACTATTTTTGCAGTCATTCATTCCCTTTTCTCTCATGAACAGTGCCATCTCACTTATCTCTCTCATCCAGCATTGGTTTTAATATTTCAAGATATATTACACCTATGCATCATGCTTCATCATTAGGTGTTTAACTGTTGACTCACATGTACAATAATATATGACTTGTTGATATGTCCTCTGTCTCACATTTCATGAGTAGTAGGTATGCATCTTGCAATTAACATCTATTTCACATCGTGTTTACCAGTCTTAATTTAGATTCCAATTCTTATCCTATTCTCTCCTGGGATAAACCTTTTCCCTTTTTGTCT
This sequence comes from Hyalella azteca, assembly GCF_000764305.2. NCBI lineage: Eukaryota > Metazoa > Arthropoda > Malacostraca > Amphipoda > Hyalellidae > Hyalella > Hyalella azteca. The sequence goes on along the minus strand of NW_025934948.1, from coordinate 246,227 downwards.
TGTCTGCTTTCCAGTTCCTGTGGGCACTTCTAGTTTCAATCATTTCACCTTATTCTGTATATACCATCTTCAGTAATCTAGCACTGATGCATGCAATTGCATGTAGTCTATACTTAACACTAGTAATTGAAACACTCTCACAGTTTCCTATACCTTGTACCTACTGCTTGCTCCTACTGCAATTGCAAGTGTATTGAACTACTAGATTGCCTTGTCAAAAATAATGGCATTTATTCTAGCACTCACATTTCCTAACAATAGCCACACTCAACTGCATCCTTAGCTGTTCCATTTACATCCAGTACTTGGCTTTTGTTGTGCTGAAACATGTATTGCAGTTCCTGCCACAGATTTTTTGTGTTATATTACCCAATTAAAGAAAGATAAAAGTTGTCAGAAGAGTAATCGGTAACATTCCCAGGATAGGTTGTAGCAGAAAAAATTGTCATTTGTCATTGGGTAATGAAAGTCAGAAAAGACTTTAAATGAAAGAAAATATTGCTAATCCTAGGAAAGTAAAGAAATAAACATTGAACACTTGATAGTAAAATTTTGACTCTCCATTAATATCCTTTTATTTTTCATCTATTGTAATTTCTGAAGCCCATGAAACACTCATTGGCCAAGGAAATATATTCACACCTGTTGCCAGCAACCACAGGAAGCACAAGATATTTGTTTGAAATTTCTATTGGTTATAACTAGAGAAAACCATCCAAATGAATGTACAATTAATTACTTGTATACTTATTATTACAACTTTATTGGTCAACTTAGCAATTGTGATCATGAACTAAAATTTGTGAGCAAATCCTTAGTTATATGAATAATAACCCAATGAGCTAAGCGTTATAGTACTGAACACTATTATTTGTTAGCGAAACGAATTTCGAGTTATGCAATTCATAACTTAAAGTTCAAAACGCGCTTTATTGAAGTTCACCAAATAGACTGGTTGAAGATAGTCTTTGAGAGCACAAAACAGAAATGAAAAATATAACTCGGTACTCACTGCAATGAGTGACAGAGGGTGCATTTTCTCATTGACAAAAACAAAGTCACGGACAGATGGACGGACATGATGAGTACAATACCTAGCGCTTTGCCCGTAAATGAGAAAATACACTAAAAAGCAAACCTTGAATTTTATTGCATTGGGATATTCATTGATGAGTTCGTATATAGAAATGTCGATTTGATACTGTCAACATTGAAGCAAGAAATTCTTGTTGAATCTATTAAAACTCACCACAAAACACAATTTACCTGAACGTGGCCAGAAAAAAATGATGTTGCCTCCTGACAAGCGACTATAGACAAGCGTTTTTACATTATTAAAGTTGATAAATAATGAATTTAAACAGTGTCGGAACAATAAACAAAAATCTTGAATACCGTAGCTTCAGATAATTATTCAATTCAAAGCAATATTATTTTTTATTCTGAAATAAAAAAATACTGATACAAAAATCTTATTCTACTCTGAAATAAAAACGTAGTTAGTTGAATGAAATGATGCCCCAATTGTGGGTATGAACTATTAATTTAGGTTTAATTGTTAGGGTATGCTGGTCACATGGATTTGGTTAAATGTGCGGGGACTGACGTGACCATGAGCTTAGATCACAACTCAATTGTTATGGCCGAACCTTGTATCAACCTATTAAATGGAAGAAAATATCGCTAATCCTAGGAAAGTAGAGAAATGAATATTTAACACTTGGCAGTAAAATTTTGACTTTCCATCAATATCATTTTATTTATCACCTAATTTCTGAAGCCCATGAAACACACATTGGCCGAGGAAATATATTCACACCTGTTGCCAGCAACCACAGGAAGCACAAGATATTTGTTTGAATCTTCTATTGGTTATAACTAGAGAAAACCATCCAAATAAGTGTAGAATTAATTACATATATTCTTAGAATTACAACTTTATTGGTCAACTTAGCACTTGTGATCATGAACTAAAATTTGTGAGCAAATCCTTAGTTATATAAATAATAACCTGCAAAAAGTTGGAAATTTAGTTTTTCTGATTGATAAGTTTTTTCCTTGAATACTACATAGTCACAAACTTGAGAAACAAACCATGTCAATTTGAGTTAGAATAAAAATCACCCATCAAAAAATTGTCAATACAGTACTAGGCCCTCCAACTTGTTCTATAGTAATTTAGGACCTATTGTAATTCTATGAAAAAATTTTGATTATCATTATCTCTTTCATGTCAAAATCAATTTAAGGAGTTTTCTGATTCTGTCTTGATTTCTGGGTGCTGTTTTAAATTTTTTTGTCATTATTGCAAGAGGAATAAACTAAACCATTTTTTAGTACAAATTTTATGCCAGCAGTGTCTAAACTTTGTTTACCATTAATTAACTTTGGTATCAATTTAACATGTTAATTCAACATGTGTTTTTCATAATTTTGCATAATTGAGGTTCCTAACTCAAAACTACTAGCTGTACAGGCCTGACAGTTTTTGAGTATATACACTATTAGTACTCATGAGGTTTGCTACAAATTTCACAAGGACAAGTGCAATTCTTCTAAAGATGTGGGGAAATACTGAGAAATAATTTCTTTGAGTACAAGATTGTATTCTACTTTTAATTGATCATGGGTGATGTTATCCTACTAATAACCTTTGTATGTCATTATAAGGATAATTTTTTTGTCTTCAATATAAGATTGTGCCCTTCAATATAATTATATATTTCTTGACATTGTACTCAGATTTTAGTGGTAAAAATGAGATTACCTATATCTGTGGAACTTGAATTGGGTAATTTACCAAGACATACAATTGCTTCATAGATAAATTCTGATATGACTTTAAGTAAAATGAGAACTTGAAGTCTATTTAAATGAAATGAAGCTTGCATAATTGTCTTCAATGCCTTCTAAAACAGTTCATATTATATTTTATGACATCATAAATTTAATATAACTCTTTATTACCTACCTGTAAATTGTCAACTAATACAAACCAAGAAGCAGATGTGCCTGATATCTCCTACTGTTACTTGAGTTAAAGTGAGATTTGTGGAGTGCAGGAGGTTGTGAGGGCGAGTGTGATCAGGAAGCCCCTTGGTCCTGGCAACTTGGCCTATGATGCTTACAATAATTCCTTGTTTAAATCCAAGATTACTACTGTCAAGTTATCATGATACTTGCTGTGGCTCAGTTCATGATCAGAAATGTTCTGTATTCTTTGTTAACATAGAGCAATATTCTTAATTCTATTTATTAATAAGAAGTTTATCGCAATCTGCTATGCATTAGTCAAAGTTTATGTGTTGGAAGCCATGCACCACGAATATATAGGGGCTGATGGTATGCATGTCCACAACACTGTGAATGTGGAGGTGTATATAACTGTTGTGTGGAGGTGTAATATGGACACAAAAATTTGTTCTCAGTTGTAGAATAATGCGGTGTGTTTGGGAGGAGTGAGTTGAATTGAAAATTGTAATTTTGTTTTAGATTGTGCATTTATACAGTAACTTTTAAAAATACTATTGAGTTTTTTCCTAGTTGAAACTAGAGTCAAATGAGAGTTTAGTGTTATAGGTAAAATGTGAGGTTGAACATGCAATTATTCAAATAGCATTCATTGGTATTTATATTCTCATTGACAGTATTTGGGATACTGTACTAGTCTTTTTTAATTCCAATTATTGTAGATTTTGAATGATGAAGGGGAAGAAAAATATGTTGAGTCCATTTGTAGAAATACAAGATTCCTAAATGATTTGATGCCCTGGGCCTATATTTTCAAAAAATGTTAAGAGATTATCTTTGAATTATCTTTATTATTTATCTTTATTCAATAAGGTCAGAAAATAGCTCATTTCGATGAAAGTTATATTTGTTTTGCTTGTGCTCACAAAACTCTTTCATTTCAGGTTGAAGAGGCATATATACTTTATTGTGATTTACATTCAATTACTGATTAAATATATCAAGGCTATATATCATTCCACAAGCATCAGATTGTTTAGACAATCCTTGCTGTCCTAATACTGAGCTGAAAACTTCTCTGAATCAAGTCTCCTTCACAGCTCGCACTAACAATGGCAAGAGTAAGTTTGCTTAATCTTAACCACATTTAATTGAGATAAGAATCATTTTTCATTTACTATGTCCTGTGTGCCAGAATATTAGTATAAGTAGTAACATGACTGGAAGCCATAGGTTCATTCAGTAACAGAATGGACTCAGCACTGAGCTCCCTCAAAATCTGGGACTTGCAAGGCATTAGGAAGATGACTGATCTCGCCACCTTTAATGTTGGTCTTGTGTCATGGCTACATTTGGTGAAAGCCAGCAAATTTATTTGGAGTGGGCAAAGATTCTGTTGATATTTATCTTATTATGTACTTCTTAATTTTTGTAAATTACTTCCAAACGTATAAATAATTATCTTCTTGCTGTTTTTTTATTTGCAATTCTGCACACCTCATTTATCATTATTGTTTTTCCTACATAACTGGTTGCATTATTGATCAATGAGCTACCACTTCTTTCTCAATACATCAGAATATCAGTTTAGGACTGTTAATTATGATGTAATGCTACATAGATGATTCTTCCCTGCTCTCTTCTTTTCCTGTACTAACTATCTACTTTACTTTGTGGCTTTTGAGATCATTCTCAAGCTTGGTTCTGCATTCTCGACTCTGCTCGAGCTGTTGGGTATAGCAGCATATGGCACATTGAATTATTAAGCCAACTAATGAATTCTTCTTCATAATGTTGTCAGGGTTCATTGTATTTTATAAGGCACTTGACTGCATCTGCCCAGCCTACTTAACACCTGTACCAATTTTCAACAGAGTCTTGTGGCACTGAACATTGAGCTCGGGCACACTGCCCGGGTGCTGCAGCATGTAACTGAAGAGGGCTTCACCCACGAGTGGAGTGTGTGGGTCAGGGGAGAGAATGATCGCAGCCTCGCTGATGTTGTAGAGAAGGTTGTCTTTACGCTGCATGACAGCTTCAAGAGGCCCAAGAGAAGTGAGTTCTTGTCTTTCATCATTTGCAATGCATTTTATTTCCCTGCTGTACAAACCTGTGCCAATAGTGCCATTTGGAAGAGATTACTTGTTGTTCCTACATGATGTTTGGAATAAAATTAATACATGAGCTATAAGGACACAGCTGAGTCCACTTGTGATGTTTCTGAGGCTTTTTTCATCTGTGCCAAATCTTTTCTTCCTAGCAAAGGCTTAAGTTCTCTAGAAATGGAATAGAAGAATTTTACTTTCTTGTATGTATTGACTATTTGATCAGAATGACATTTGTATTTAAAACTTTCATATTTTATTTCCTTTAGCTGTCTGATAATAGGCACCATAGGTTAAAAAAGTCTTACAATTTCTCCAACTGAAAAGTTTATGACATCAGATGGTGCATTCTGTTCATCACCGAGCATGTTTGAGGTGTAAAAACTTGACATAATAGGTATATAAATAACATCCACCATTTAGAAGTTTCTGTTCAATGCTGTTATGAATATTTAACCATGGACCATGCATCAGTCTATAACTTGTCTGTATCTGTGGATCCAGCTATGCACTTTGATCCAATTTCATAGCCGGCAGTGTTTAAAATAGTTTTCTGAAAGCAACAGCTTCTGTCTTGATACCTTCAATTGCATTATCCATTTCTTGTTCACTTGCCGTGTGCATGCTGTCTAATTGTATTTTTGTTTGCCCCTCCAGTCCTCAAGACGCCTCCTTTCATGATCACTGAGAAGGGGTACGGGGGATTCTTTTTACCTGTTGAAGTTTTCCTGCAGAACAACAAACAAATGAGGTACTTTGATTATGTCCAGTCGAAAATTTATGAAATGCTCATTTCATACCAACCTTCTACTTAACAGATATCTTAAAAAATGGTATAGCATTAAGATTTTATTGAACTATTCACATAAATCAATAAGATGAAGTAAGCAGGATGTCGTAGTTGCCTGTATGTAAAACGTGCTTATATTTTAAGCATTGCTTGTGTTACCTGAATAATGTTTGTTGGCGCCTTTAAAGCATGCCTCCAATGTGCAGGTTTGAGTATGACCTGTCCCTGCAAGACCTCCATGCACCCCCAATCACCCTCACCCGATGCGAACGCCTCACGTTCTACAACCCCCAAGAGGAGCTAAAGAGGAAGCTCCTGGCAGCAGGAGGCGCAAGCCTCACTCCCTACGCTAGAGTAGCGCCTCTAATTGCCCCTGGTGCAGCGTCCAGACAACGAGCGGCGGTGAGTGGTCATGGTGGTGCAGGTGATTGTATCACAAGTTCCCAGCCTGGCCTGCAGAACCTCAACTAGCTTCACTTGCCAGCGCTAGTGAGGCGGCTGACCTAAGCGACCCAGGCGAGCGTGCTTGCCATTCTTTCGACTGTTGGTAGATTACTGTTATGTTATCGATTAAGTCCGCTGTAAACTAGAACTCTTTCACGCTTCGCTTTGTACCGACAATTACTTCTAATATAAATATGGGCATTCGTCGCTAGCATGGGGCTAATGGGTATTTTTCGCATTTCAAGTTTGATGTGGTCTTGTTTCGATTTTCATGTTACGTTTCACAAAATTTCATGTTCATGTCTCAAGTTCATGTCTCAAGTGACTTTCTTTGTGGTGAATGCGCTAGCTTTAACTGTTCTCTCGTTAATTCCATTGTTGTTTGCCTCCTTCAATTTCCTTGCACTCCTTGAACGATTTTCATGCGAGTGATGATAGCCCTCCGGACAGGGTAATCCTGATACGACATCATCAAATCTTGAACACTTCTCCATTTAGTGATTTGCCTTTCATAAAACTTTCTGCTCATAATTTCATACTTTCTCTTCATTTACCTGTCACGTTTACCACTGATCCTGGGCTGGCGTCTTACCTGCAATTAACTAACGCTTATCTTGAAGGCGTCACTGATAATCTGCTTGCAAGTTTCCAATGCAGCAATGCCTGTCCCGCTTACGCTAATCCCTGTTCACCCGCGGCTCTCTTACATCCATGTTATGAATGACTAACATTACGTGTGAATGATGCCTTGGAGCACACAGTTTGAAACTAAACCTGACTATGCATTGAAATCTTGAGCTCAACGAAATACCCACTGGAGAATCTATATAGCGACTTAACCTTCTCGTATTGATAGACCCTTGGGTGTTACTTGCCTGTTGGACTATCCGAAGCTCCTATTTTGCACATTCTGTTATGCATGTGTGATGCGAAAACCTGCACTTGTTCAATGTTCTGTGATCATGTCGTTAGGTTATCATTGCATCGCACGGCACTGACGCTATGATGTATTTACAGCACAATCGGCTCATCTATTGTCTTTAGTTTCATTCTTGCTTTGTAGGCGCTGCTTGTATCCTATCCCCCGTCACTTTGGTTGATGTGCTAATTTTTCCTGCATTCGAGCGTTAGTGTATTCTTTAGAAGCTCCTGTGTTCATGCCCTACGACATAATGTGATGTGTGTGCTCCTATTTCGTATGTTCATTATCACGTCCATGTTCACATTCCAGGTAGATTTATACTTTCTTTTCATTTCACCAGGATCAGAAAGTGACGGATGCTTTCACCGAGCTTTTTGGTGAGCCCCTGAAGCTGTACCGACCCCAGACGAGTGCCGTCAAGTCCAAGGTTCCCGTCACCAAAGCTGTCAGTTTCTCCCTTGCTGCCTCCAACACGTCTCTGGGTGTGTCTGATCCACAAGTAGAGGGCGGTTGTTCTTTCAAATCTCGTGATGAAGAATTCAAAAAGATTCAGAAAACTGACAAAATAAGGACATTGAAAGATATCTTCAATCATCTTTTCGGGGAAGATAGCGACGCAGAAGGTGAAAAGTCTGAAAGGTCTTGGAATGATGTCAATGTGTCTCCAGCTGCCGCCAACACGTCTCTTGTTCCCTGCAAATATGAACCTACTGTTAAGGTCGACCGTTCTTCAAAATCCCATGATGAAGAACGAACCCTATCCCGCGACCCGAAGAAAAGAAAATTGGCAGGTATCATGCAGGACCTATTTGGCGAGGACAGCGATGAAGAAGAAGTAAGGTCGAAATATCCTAGGAAAGATGACAGCAAAACCTCTGAAAAGCTTAATAAGCGTGCCAAGAATTACGCGCGTAAAAAACCCCGCCGATCCGTAGCATCTTCATCGAGGCGACTGGCATCGCCAACAAAACAAGAAGTTTTGCGTGCGGTCTTCGCCAGAAAAACATATTACTCATCGACCTCACAGACGTTTAATTTGTCCGTGGCACCTGCATGCGCCCTACCCTCTGTTCCGTCATCCACTCCAGCGCGCGTCTCCATTCCTTCTCCCGCACCAAATGTGTCCCCGGCGCAAGTTGCTGCTCAGAAGGAATTTTCGGCGGTCGTGGCTCTTCCTCCCATTCCTGCCTCTGTTCCTGCCAACTGCTCAAGCTCGAACTATTCAAGTTCTTCTTCTTCGTCCAGCTCCTCCAGCTCTTCTTCCTCGTACTCTTCCTGCTCATCTTCCTCCTGCTGCTCATCTGGCTCGTCTTGTTCTACTGACAGTCCTTCAGGTCGTTTAGTTTGCCCGATAACCGAAACAAGGATCACATCCGATGTGGACGAGATGAAGGACACGGACCTCAGCGATGACGATAGCTGGGACAGTGAGGAAGAACGACTTTTTGAAGAGGGTAAGGCCTACGTCGCATGCACCACAATGCCGAGTGGCGAAGTACTTTATCCTGACCACCCTAACTGGCACTGGAATAGAGGTCGTGTATTTTACTTACGCAAATGCCAGCCACCCCTGAAGAGGCTGCCTTTCGACGTGTATGTTGGGGCGCTGCGAGCGCGTCTATCGGGCGCATTGGGCAAGGAGGCGCTGAGCCGCGTCCATGACTGCCTCTTGGCCTGCGGAGTGAGCGCGGCGTCGAGTCACCAGGGCGCCGTGGTGAGCTGGTCAGGGTGCCTCGACCTATACTAAAGGAAGCCCTGGCTATTTTTGAACAATATGGTCTTATATATAAAAGAGGTGGTCATGGATTATTAAAATAATTATCTAGTTGCGAATCCGACTATTGTAAATAAATGCGCGTTTATAACGGAGATAATTTTGCTATTCGTTTATCGTACTTGAGCTTTATAATGCCATTCGACATATTGTCATCTTCATTCCCGATATGATTGTTCTGCATTGCTTCAACTAATTTCTTGTTACTATGCATTATGCTGCTCGTGTGATATTAGACTTATTAGACTAGATTCACTGAAGTTGTTCAGAACGAATTTCTTGGCTATAGTGAAATTGTTACAATCGTATATCGCTCCCGACACTTTTTGAGACACTTGAATTCCAATAAATTTGAACTGTCTTGCCTTTGCCTTTACTTTTCCTGTATTTTGCCTTCAAATCTGAAAAACTTGCTATCCGATCGTTACCTTCAAACCTGAAAAGCTAGGCATACACTCACTCGGTATCCGTTCGTTACCTTCAAACCTGAAGAACTTGGTATTCACTCCGTTGCGTCTGTGTGACGGCCGTGACGTGGGGCGAGTCGTGCGGAAAAATAGAGCGTTGATAAAAAAATTTATTTGATAATATTAACAAGAGTTCGGCGAGAATTCAAGATTAAACAATCTTTTTGTTGCTTCCATGTCCGTTGCTTGCCAATTTTGTTCTGCGTTAAATTTTGCTAAGCCTACTTAAGTGGAAACATACAAAACAAAGGTGGAAAATTTAAGGAACTCGATATTTTGTAGAGTAATTATTACCGAAATCAAGAGAAGTGACGTTAGATTATGACTGCTATGCTTCGGCAATAAAATAAACTACAAATGTAACGGCTAAAATAAGAAAATTTCCGCTTCCTTTATAAGAAAACGATCCGATTTTCCGGGTTAATTGCAGAAATTTACCTTTGATGACTTAAGTAACTGGGTGCTGGTCCGTTACCCGTATGAGCAATTGAAGGCAGAATGTATGACTAATTATCATTACTCTGAAAGACGCTACAAGTTTCTAGTTTGCTTCCCGTTCTTACGATCATTCCTTGTCTATGGCCCACGTACATGGCATGCAGGTTAGTTTAATTTAACAATGTGGCGCACACGAAAACGTTGATGATCCAGTAAATAATGGCCGCTGAAGCAAGGGCTTGTCGAGCTTTGATACGGTTTTATAGACAATTCCCAACAAATAAAAATCGTTTCAACGCACCGCAACAGCGAATCTCTCATTCTAAAATATGCCGTAATCTGATCGGTATGTTATTACATATTGATGTAAGACGCATTAACAGAAAGAATTATCGATGTGCATGTGTCATAGGCAAATTGTGGTTTCTGTACAGGCATATTCCACACGCGCTATTGGCCAGTAGTGTCTGGTGAGCATCACCCGCCACACGCTCCACAACATCTACATAGTACCGTCTGCAACACGCAACAACCCACTTGCATCACACCCACAACCCACTTGCATCACACCCACAACCCACTTGCATCACGGCGACAACTGCGCAACATTTGCAAGGTCTAATATAAAAGTGCGACGAACGGCTATTAAATTATGCAACTTGGGATATGTTTTTTAACAAATATTTATAGCTTAAGAAGAAAAACACACACATCATGTACCTATGATGAAGGTTATAACTAACTAGTAAATTATTGTTTTTAACGGCTCGATGAGTGCAATATTTGGTCCTCGTGCCTCTGGCAGGGCATTGTTCAAGCTGCAAGTGTCAACACCATTACATCGGGCACATCTTGTGATGATGATGAGTTTAGGACTGACATTTTGCATTTTATTAAGAAGTCTCAACTACCGGACATCAACAACTCATATTCTAGTACGTTAATATAATCAACAAGCATTAAGAAGAAACAGTACTTCAACTAGACGTCATTTGTAGTCAATATAATCCGCGCGTTTCCGTCACATTACGCGATATGAGAGCTCATCTTTTGAGGCAGAGATGCATTTCATTTATTCAGTGAAGTAGTCGTAAAACTAATAGAGAATAAGTGTTTACTGCGCAATTGGTTGATGAAGTTTTGTGTAATGTTGTATGCTGATGACGTGCGTTCAAAATGCGGGAGTGGCCATATCGAACCCGGTGGAAGTCTAGTAGCTACTTGAAACTATCGTCAGTCATGAAAATATCCGGTCAAATGAAACTGTATTAGATCTTCTGTGAACAAGGCACGAAAAGGAAAAGAATCGGCGACAGGCCACATCAGGCCTACACTTCAGCGCCGAGATCAATATGTTATGTTGTGTTATGAGGACATAAGCTCGGCTGCGCTTAGGGCAGAAACGCTCGCAACATGGTTGAATAATACATGCGCTCGCAACTTCAACGTGGCTGGCTTCGGAGGAATCTTCTCTACGAGCGTCGTGATATATTTGTTTGCAACCCAAGGGGAGAAATAAAAGTTTTATGTCTAACAACATGGATCAAATGAAATATATTAACTGTAGACATTAAAAAACGCCAAATTGTTGAATTATGCGAGGAAATCTTTTCGTCCGCACGGGGATGCAGTACTTGAGAAGGCGGCAGACACGGTCAGGCCTGGACATCGACCAAACCAAGTGATTTGACCGGGTGCGCAGCCGTAGACCAGCAAATTAACGCTCAAAACAGCCCTGGAGCCAACATCAACCATCTAAATACTATAGATATTGTCATCCTGGCACCTAAGCAGCTGTAGTCAATTGACCTATCTCATCACACGAACTTTAAACCAACACTGCTCCAGCACACAAGCTGCTACTCCACATAGATAACGGTATCCCATTAGTATGTTATAAAATGTTATAAAAAAATTGAAATGCCATGGTAATCAAACAGAGGAAAAGAGATGTGTCAGAATGTTTCAAACAGAGGGAAAAACTAAAATGTGTTCAATTTGGCTAATTATTCGTCAAGCCAGACAAATGCACAATAAAAAGGATATAAAATCGACTTTTCTTTTTCTAATCAACGTTTCTGACAAATAGTTTCATCTAACTCGCAAGTATTAGTATGTTTGTGAAAAATAGAATTTTTTGTTTATATCTGGTATTTGAGCTAGGCAATGTAGTATTCTCGCCGAGAAAAAAGTTGGCAACACTGTCCTCAAGGCCCCAGCCCCCAAGCAGCAAGCAGGAAGCAGCCAAGCACTCATTCGCCAGTCAGGCTTCGAAGGTGACGGTGCGAAATGCGAGGCGTGGCCCGTGAGGGGGATGTAAACAATTTGTTATTAAATATCCGTGCCTTTTTATTTTTTGACAAGCCTATTGCATCCTATCAACAATACCTTATTTATTAATTACGAATAAAATAACTCATCTGATGATTCAAATTTCCCTCATGGACCATGGTTCATGAATCATGGTTGTGGACTTGTGGTCAGTCACGCAACTCGCATGGGAAGATGGGCGGCCATGCCATGATGCCGGTTGAACTTTGTTAGTTAAATTGTTACTTTGATTCTGGCCCATCTTGTCATTCCTTACTCAGTCCAGTGATACATTCAATGTAATGTGATACATTCAATCATTTCAATGTACTCCAGACCATGGATTCATAATCATATTGCATTAACTATTACTAGTGAACACTAATACCATATTACTGATACTATTAGGCCTACCATTCACTTAAGTCCAAACTAGCCTACATCAAAGTTAAAACTTGAGGTATATTTTGTGCAAACTGTAGGCTAGTCTGCAAATAGGTAGCGTGGTAGCCTAAGGTAGGCTACTTGTCTTCTCTCTTGTCCACTGTGCAGAGAGTGGATGAATATTGCAAGATCTTTGGTGACGCTTCAGTTTCAAAATTTAAGCCTTCAGAAAATCTTGCAGACATATTTAGATTGAAATTCTTGCATTTAATATATTTGTCAGTCTTTGGCCAACTATTAAAAAAAAGTAAGGTTTCTGATATGTTGGATGGATCAGTAGGTATGCAGTGAAGCTTGTCTGGAAATCAGTTGCAATGAGTTCCCGCCATAGTGGCAAAGCAGAGAGTTTTTTAGACTCCCTCAAGTTCATTTTTGAGTTGAGTCAACTTGAGTCCTATTAGTAGACCAGTAAAGTATCATGGATACCAGCATTATCATACATAAGGAATTGGTTTAAGTCTTGAGTAAATGACGAAATTAAAAATAAACTGATTCTAAAAAATCTCTGGTTTGTCACTATGGTTCCCGCCAAAAAATGTAAACATCAAGCTTACAATTACGTACTAGTTGCGGTCACATTAGAGCGGTCAGACTGCATTATCACATCATTCACATGTTCAGTAATTCAGTTGACACTTGCTGTACAATCAGACTGTTTTGTAGGGTAAAATTAGTTATTTGGGGTAACATGTGCATGCAACCTTCTAAATAAGTTCGTGGCTTGTTTTTAGTTGAGTAATAGTTTTTTATTACTGTAAAATGGGGTAACTTAGACTGGCAGTCTGGCGGGGAACTTAGACCACTTTTCGTTTTTTTAACAAAAACCCTCACAACTCAAAAACTATTTGACATGGAAAAATTTTGTCAGTGGGCATTAAAGGCCTAATACCGAGGCTACATAATGCAATAGAAAGATTTGAAAAGTTTGCATATCTAATAGATTAAAAAATTTAAAATGTGACCCACAAAAAAAACTATTATTTAAAGCCTGTCAGAGTACCCCCTCCAATTTTTTTATTTTTTGGTTAAATAACTCCAGGTTTTGATGCATTGTAGTAGAACTCTTCTAGTTACATATGAAAATGACAAATTTTAGGAAAGTGTCATAGTTTGCAAATGGGGGGTGCCACCCCCAAATGGGGTAACTTAGACCACCTAATGTCAGCCCTGACGGGGTAACATAGACCGGCTTGGAAGTTAATATAAAATTACCATATATAACATATTTTATGTTTGACAGCCTATTTATGTTTTTTCTTTTTGTTTCAGACTCTACAGAGTCTTATATATGGTAATTTTGCTAGAGTATAGACCTGTATTTTGCATGTTTCAATTCAAGTTTAATTCAGCTAGTGAAAAAATGGCATCATTTATAAAAAAAAGTGGTCTAAGTTATCCCATTTTACGGTACTCAGCGTAAATGGCTTTCATTAAAAATTACCTGGCAACGCTTCTTAAAATTACCCGGCGACGCTTAGGGCTTAAAAACCCATATATTGGCGATGCTGCATCCACCCTCTGTGCCCTGGTCTCTTGTGGACACATACTCACATCAGAGAGTTTTTTAAAAGATTTTCTAAGGGGTGCGCAGCTATAGGGGCGTAGACCAGCAAATTAATGCTCAAATCAGCCCTGGAGCCAACATCAACCATCTAAATGCTATAGATATTGTCATCCTGGCACCTAAGCAGCTGTAGTCAATTGACCTATCTGCTATGAGTGCTATCTCACCACACAAACTTTAAACCAACACTGCTTCAGCCCTTCAGCACACAAGCTGCTACTCCACATAGTTAATGGTCAATACTGACAATACTTAGTTTCTCCAATGCTTTGTAACCATTACCATCACTTCTTACACATGCTGTTATCCTAGGTGTCTGCAGCGCTGACCACACTGGCACACTGCATTGACTGCAATGACTGCATTGCCACAAATGTGAACTGTACCAAAGGGTAATGCATCATCACCTTACTTACTCTGCAACTTCGCAAGACGTTAATCCCGCGTCACTGTTTCCCTGCCTTACTATCCCCCAGCATCTTCTCCCCCCACACTTACCCTGACTCCACCATTATCGCATGGCTAACTTAGCCTAACTGGAGGCTTTTCTCACGGACCTTTGATGCTTAGGTATCCTAATTAGGTTAGGTTACAACTTGTATCTATCCTCTTTTCATAGCGTAATGCAGTCAAGTGAGCAGAAACTAAGAAAAGCTGTCCAGCAGTCAGTGAAAAAAGGCAGGGAGATGGGGTAAGCGTGGAGGTAGAGTTATGCTGGGGGAAAACAGCTGCGACAAATGGACGGATGGGCTGGAGTGCTGGCTGTGTATCAACAACGGTATGGCGTAGGGAGTTGCTTACTAAAAATTGTGAGGTTAGACATAGACGGCATGGGATAGAGCTGTTGGGCAGTTTTAAATACGGCGTAGAGCAGTTGTATTGGTGGCTTACTTCTCATTAGCTCGCTGGTTAATTTTCATGAAGGGGATTTGCACCTTTGGCTTTTAACATATAATCCCTTAGTCTACTCTGCCCTTTAGCAGGCTTATGCACAGAAAGGAGGATGAAAGATATGCTGGTCTTGGGCAATGCTGGCCTCCGGCATACATCCCTTTCTAAGTTCATCAAGTTGCTTCATTGCTCGAGTAGTCAAGTTACAACTACCTACCACGTCCACTATCAGTCTACTGTAGAGCATCCCATTTCCCAGCAGCCTCCGCCATCCTGCCACCTAAGCTAAGGAGCGTTAAGATAACTGCATCCAGCTAGAGGAATTTTTTCTTTCTAATTGTTAATACAACTATATAATTTTTCCAAATGATTAGAAATGTATAAAAAAGTAGTCACACTGGACTTGAGTGTAGTGTCAAAGCAGAACAAAGACTTTTTTTTAACTCTTCCCCAAATTCATTTTTGAGTCTGTAATAATATAAGTAGACCAGTTATTGTTATGTCTCATGGATATCAGCAATTCTGCATTATCATAGTATCTCATACATGAGAAATTGGTTCAAATCTTGCATATATGAATGAGGAAATTAAAAATGAACTGATTCTAAAAAATCTGAGGCTTTTTTCTCTATGCATTATGCATAGGAGCTAGTGTGGAAAACATCTATTATCTGAACCACAACTAAATTTTTCAAGCTGTGATTTCATCATTTTCATAGATTTACAAGCTGTGGTTGGTGATTTCATTTCTTTGAGATGTGAATTCAATATAACGGCCATGATAAGCCAGTGTTGAGCCACTAACTCAGACCTCGGTGGAAAAGCAGCCTAGTGCATCATTGTGTATGTGTTACCCCAAAATCCCAAATCTTTAATTGTACCCTAGAAACAGCAAGAAGAACATTTGTCTTTTACTTAAGAGGCAACTGAACATGTGATAATGTATCATTTATGTTTTTGTTGAAGAATAAACACAGTTTTAATGCAGTCGTGTCTCAGGTGTCTGACATGACTGCAACTGTGCAATCTCCAACAAATGGTTTTGGGTTGACTCAAATCTAATTTATCCTCGAAACAGCAATAAGAATATTTGTCTTCACTTTAGAGGCAACCTATTAAATAATAATGTATTGTTTATATATTTTTTAGAGAATAGACAAACTTATAATGCAGCCTGATGCACAGTGCCAGAGCTGAGACATTTTTTAGGCTCTTCCTCTTTTTCATTTTTGAGTCGAATAACTACACTGCTGAAGTGTCATGGATACCAGCATTTTCGTACTGAAGATATTGGTTTAAAATGTGAATTGTGAGTAACTGAGGAGATAACAATAAACTGATTCTAAAAAATCTATGGTTTGAGACTATGGGTTGATGTGACTGCAATTAAGCAATCTACAAAACGTTAGGGTTGACTCATTATGCAGGACATTTTGGCTGGAGCGTGGTACTAAGTACTGCAAGAGTTGGAAATTTTGTGAAGTGACATGTTTGTGGTTCACAATTTCTTTAATAGAACAAAAATACATTACATTAGAGCTGCGAGATTTTTTACCTTCTAGAATTACATGATATTAGAGCTGAGATATTTCAGAAAAAAATTGAAATTTTCTAAACTAGGCTATTTTCTAAACTAGCATTGGAGCAACAAAATATTAATTATAAGTAGTAAAAGTCTAATCTAGACTCCAGTTGCTATTCTTCAGGTACTGCACTTGCCTTGTTGCTTGTCAATAAACACTGGTCACCGCGGTCACAATTACAATATGTATTATTCAGTTGCCCTATGGCCAGTAATAACTCTTAAGCTTTTTCAATTGTGCAAGAAGGTTGTATCATAGTTTTGATAAGAAAATAGGCAGATAATTTTTTTTGAAGGCCAGCAACAATGCAACAAGTGCCATCACTGCTATGCCAGCCATGGCAAAGCAAAATTAGTGGCATTGATGGTAAAAGGCTCAGTTTTTCCATAATGAATCATTTCTACTGAGTACTGATTTCTATTGAACTTATAATTGATGGTAGACTAGTTAGACAACTTGACAAGGATGACACCACAAGTGCTGTATCTACGCCAGCTGCATTAAATTCCTTGATGCCAATGGTAGAATCTAGAATCTCATTTCCTCTGAGTCTTAAATAATGTAAAGTTGGTAAATTTGCAATCTTGACTCAGTTTGCAGTTTCCTTAGCAAGTATCTGTAGCAATTGCTGCTCTTGGAGATGATTCATCTATTGAAAATCTTTTAGGACATAGGAGCAAGTCAATGTTTCAAAATATTAGAATTTCAATTGGAACAATCCTATTCAATGTACATAGCTCAGAACCAATATTTCTACATTCCTGCTTACATAGACTTGACCATTTTGTTGCAGGATAGGTATATAACTGACCTATTGAAATTTTAAACTCAAAAATATTGTTTGGATAATTTTGAAAATTTGCAGCTCAATCTAGCACTTTTACAATTAGAAAACAATTCTGCTAGCAGGAATCTTTTGACTTCTAAAATGCAAATAAGCTCTAACTAAAGCTCAGAAAGTGAATTTATACCATGCAGAGTGTAATTCTAAAATTTGGAATTTATATATTCAAGATAATTCCAGCCAAGTATCTCAGGTCTCAAAAATCTTCAGACTCTGGAGTTATAAAAGTCCAGTTCCAAGTTATTTAATGCAGTATGGAATGTACAATTGTCCATACCATCCTTGACATGCCCATCTCACATGAAGCTCTCATTCTCCCTTATCTCATTCTGCTCTAATGTACACTTGCGTCAGGTGCTCCTGCTTAGCCATTTAATAGTAGGTGTCCATATGTGCTACTATCATACATACCTCAGTAATCTGTAGTGTATTTTTTCTTTCTATTTCATGCTTCCTCATCTTGATCTATTGTCTCCATCATTCATCACCATTTGTTGCCACCATTCACTGGTATTATGGTAGTTATGTGGTCATGTTTTTTTGTTAATAGCTTCCATCTAGCTTTGCATATTACCACACTTGTCAATTGTCATCTCTCTAATTCTCTTCCTTCCTTGTAAGCCACTTTCAATATCAAACCCAGATGCTGTTGCTGCTGCAAACAAACCCAAAATTTTTGCAGTCATTCATTTCCTATTCTCCCATGAACAGTGCCATTTCACTCATCTCCCTCATCCAGCAGTGGTTTTAATATTTCAAGCCATATCACCCTATGTATCATGCTTCATCATTAGGCATTTTGTGGTTAACTCACATCCACAATAATGTATGACATATTCCCATATGCTCAGTCTCGCATTTCATGACTATGTATCTTGCAATTAACATCTTTCACATCGTGCTTTCCAGTTTTAATTTGGATTCCAATTCTGCTCCCATTCCCTGGACAAACCTTTTACCATAGTTGCCTTGTCTGTAGTCCAGTTCCCATGAATGCTTATAGTGTCAATTATGTCATTTTATTTTGTATATCCCATCTTCAGTCTGTCTAGCTCACCATCAAGCCATGCAATTGCATGTACTCTATACTACTTACCCTAATACTGGGAATTGTGATACTCACACACAGTGGTGGGCACAGTTCCGCTAATCCGCTAACCGCTAATTAGCGAAGCTAACTTTTTCCTTATCGGATTAGCTGTTCAGCTAACTTTGAAAACCTTTAGCGGACCAATTAGCTTCCGCTAAATTTAGTTCCGCTAACTTGCAGTCCGCTAAAAATGTTTTAAAATCTTTGATTTAATGCTGCTAAGTATCGTAAGCCGTGTA
Organism: Hyalella azteca; assembly: GCF_000764305.2. Lineage (NCBI taxonomy): Eukaryota > Metazoa > Arthropoda > Malacostraca > Amphipoda > Hyalellidae > Hyalella > Hyalella azteca. Next base: position 227,352 of record NW_025934948.1, on the reverse strand, counting down.
CCACGCCCACACTGACGGCTGACTACGTCATCGAATGTTCGTCAGCCAATCACGTCTTGTGTTACTGGCAGTAACATGTACAAGACGTCCTATCCTGCAGTCCTCTGGACGCAATGCTGGCAGGCATCACGAAAAGGTTTGGGTCCCTCCTAGAAGACAAGGAGTGCCAGCTGGCAGCGGCCTTCCACCCTAAGTTTTGCTGGTTCTGGCTGGAAAAGCATAATCACAGCCATCTCAGCAGGGTACAGAAGGCCATACAGACCGCCGTGGAGACAGCCCTGAGGGAGACCGTTGAGGAGGGCAGCAGCACCACCAGCAATGACGAGGATGCGGAAGATGACTTCTTCAGCAGCATTACTCAGCCCATGGAGTGCAGGAGGAGCCACGGGTCACTGAAGTCCAAGGCACAGAATTTGGTGAAGACCTGTTGTTGATGAACCTTTTCGTTAAGTACAACACAGCCATCCCATCCAGTGCTGCAGTTGAGCGCCTGTTTTCCATAGGCTAGGACATCTTGAGTGCCAAGAGAGCCACCCTGTCAGAGGCCAACTTTGAGAGGCTGATGTTCATGAAGGACAACAATCATCACCTCGAGGAGATGAAGGCAAAGGGCAAGCCAGAGTAAAAGGAGTGTGTAACCCTGGTGTAACCTTAATATTTATTATTCGTTTATTAAACTGTGTGTTGAATGTCAACTACTGCCTAATTTCATTTGTTCATTTAATTATTTATGTTACGTACATCTTGATCATCATCTGATCTTGGGTTGCTACATCTTTTTGGAAAGCTCCTTTTCAAGGCTTAAAGTTCAGCTCTATAGGCCTTTTTCAGAGTTTCCCCCCCCCCAAATTAAGCCAAATCTAAATTTATATATTAAAAATTAGCTGTTGGCAGTTAGCGGCAAATTCCGCTACATTTTTCGGTGATTTGTCGGTTTAGCGTTATCGAAGCTTACTTTAAAGTTAGCGGATTAGCGGTTATCGAAGCTAACTTTTAGGTTAGCTGTGCCCACCACTGCTCACACATTTCTCTAGTTTGTACCTACTGCTTGCTCCTACTGCAATTGCAAGTGTAATGAACTACTGAATGGCTTTGTAAAAAATAATAGCATTTATTCTAGCACTCACATTTCCTAACCATAGCCACACTCAACTGCATCCTTTGCTGCTCCATTTACATCCAGTACTTGGCTTTTTGTTTTGCTGAAACATGTATTGCAGTTCCTGCCATGTAGTATTTTTATGCAGTATTAAACAAATTAAAGAATGAGAAAAGTTGTCAAAGTAATCAGTAACATTTCCAGACTTGGTTGTTGCAGACAAATTGTCATTTGTCATCAGGAAATGAGTCATAATTGACTCCACATTAATTGGTAGAAAAGATTGCTAATCCTAAGAGAGTAAAGAAATGAACATTGAACACTTGACAGTGGAATTTTGTCTCCCCATTAATATCATTTTATTTTCCACCTAATTCCTGAAGCCCATGAAACACACATTGGCTGGGGAAATATATTCACACCTGTTGCCAACAACCACAGGAAGCACAAGATATTTATTTGAATTTTCTATTGGTTATAACTAGAGAAAACCTTCCAAATAAACATACAATTAATTATATATATCCTTACAATTACAACTTTATTGGTCAACTTAATGCTTGTAATCATGAATCAAATTTTGTGAACAAGAACTCATGGAAGTGTTCATCCATTGCAATTAATGTCAGTGGGTTAGAGAGTCTCCCCCATTTTGTATCAGCTCAATGAAGCGTGAGTTGTATGACCAAGCTTGGTATACAGTAGTACAAAAATTCAATTCTTGGTCAATTTTGTGAATATTTTCTACTTTCCTTTTCTGTATCCAATAATCTGACGTTATAAAACCCATGAAAAGTTGAAAATAGAGTTTTCTCATTGTTAATTCTTTTCCCTCAATACATAGTAACAGACTCAACCCATGTCAATTCAAGGTAGAAATAAACACCCTTCAAAAATCGCCTTCGCAGTACTAGGCCCTCCAACTTGTTCTATAGTCATTTAGGACGTATTGTTTTGCAATGAAATTAAAAAATTAATCACCAGATAACTCCTTTGTGTCAAGATCCATTTAGTGTTTTCTTGTTCTGTCAAAATTCCTGGGAGCTGTTTTAGCAATTTTTGTAATCATAGCTGGAGGAATAAACTTTACCTTTTTTGTAATTATTTTATGATGGCCATACCCAAACTTTTTTCTCTATTAATTTTAACTTTGATATTCATTTAACATGTTAATTCAATATGTATTTTAATAATTTAGCATAATTTAGCTTCCTATCTCAAAACTACCTACTAGCATTGCGAGCCTGTTAATTTTTGAGTATATACACTGCTAGTGCTCATGAGGTTTGGTACAAATTTCACAGGGCTAAGTGCAATTCTTCATAAGATGTGGGAAAACACTAACAAATTTTTTTTAGAATCCAAAACTATATTTTTATTAAAAATTTTTATGGTGATGTTAATATCCTACTATGTCCTTTGTACATCATTCAAAGAATATTTCTTTTGTCTTGAATATTTGATTGTGCCCTCCAATATAAATATAATAAAGTATTTCCTGATACTAGATTCACAAATTTTAGTAGAAAAAATGAGATTAGGTCTGGAACATTAAATGGATAGTTTATCTTTACATACATTAGCTTCATAAATAAATTCAGATATGACCAGAGCTGGGCAGTGCTACTTTGAAATGTAGCGGCTGCTACTGCTACCGCTACATGCTCTAAATGTAGCGGGCGCTATCGCTACCGCTACACCCACTAGATTGTAGCAAGCGCTACCGCTACAGTAAAATGTAGCGCCACTACATTGTCCGCTACAATGGCCAAAATTAGTGGAAATCTCTAAGTATTTATTGTTCTGCTATTGGGATTTGTTCATAAACATTTAATGATATTAAAACATTTTCAAAATATTTCAATGCAACATTGCAACTTTATTGCAATTAACCTAACCAAACTAGCATGGGTTAGATACATTAAATAAAAGTTAGTTATTTTTATGTTTCACCTTCCCTACATGGATGTCTACTTTAATCTAATAATCTTAAAAATTATCCACATATACATATAAAAAATTGGTCTTTTATTTGTATATATATACCTATGTGGATTATTTTTGAGATTGGTAGACTAAAGTAGACCTCCATGTAAGGAAGGTGAAACATAAAAATAACTGTAGGCAAACTGAAACATGAAAAAATACATGTAAGTGGTAACTGGTAACAACTTAACAAGTAACAACTAACATGTTGACATTAGTAACAGGCTGAGGTTGACGACATTGCACCAAAATCTTTCGTACAGTTTTATTCTGTAATTTATATTATGTATTTATCATGCAGGTTTTGAATATTAATACTATTAAGTAAAATCTAATAAAGGCTTTATCTATAAATGTAGCGGTAGCACTGTAGAATAGAATAGAAGTGTCAGCACTAAAGAAATAGGCCCATGGCTTTTGCTGATTCTTGAATTTTTTGTGACTTGATTCACAAAGGATCCGGCCTTTGGAACCCGATCTTTCCATAATTGACAATTGATTGAGAAAGCTGCTGAACTTATTGCCTGGTCTGTAATTTTCTAGGCATTTTAAGACTGAACATATGCTCCTGCATAGTTTTGTCTAGTCTGTTCTTGAAGGCGGTCATACTTGGAGCATCAACGATGCTATCAGGGAGGCTGTTCCACATGTCGGTGACTCGAAGCGAGAAGGAATGTAGTCGCATGGATCTGTTACAGCGCAGTTTTTTAGTTTATAGCCATGGACCCTGGTGTTGGTTTGTGTTTCAAATTGCAAAACCTTGTATCGCTACTTAAATATGTAGCGCTTCTACCGCTACTGAAAATGTAGCAGCCGCTACATGTAGTGCGCTACTGCCCACCTCTGGATATGACTTTATGTAAAATGAGAACTTGAAGCCTATTTATATTAAATAATGATCACACACCTGTCTGCAATGCAGGGTTGGTGATTTTTTTGATTTTTTTAAAAAAATCAAAAAAATCAAAAATCAATGATTTTTTTGATTTTTTCATGATTTATTTGATTTATTTGATTTTTTTTATTTTTTTTTATTTTTTCAGCTTTTTTGTCTTTTTGAGGTGTTATTTTTTTATGTTGCAATTAGCCTACTAACAATAACAGTATATGGATCATAATGGATGACTAAAAAGGGCACTTATTGCCTTCAATAATGACCAACAGGCCAAGGTGGTGTTTCCCACTTTGGGATTTTTGGGTAAACAATTATTGATAAGTCTATTCATTAGCTTTGTAAAATTTGTATGGAGCAAGGTAATGAGCTAAATATGGACCATTTAACTTGCTTCAATATACAAAAACACTTCAGGAATGCGGATCTCCTAAACATTGAAGAGTCACATAACAGACAGATAGGTAGCTGATAGCACAGTGCACAGCACTATCAATAGATCTACTAGTTTTATGTCCTATAAATCTACCAGACTCTACCTTCTATACACACCAACTAGTAGTGACTGAGTGACTGACTGCACTGTTCCCATTTAATTCAGACCAATAAACCAATACTAAACATAAACTGAATGATATCCAAACAAACCTCATATGACTTGAAACGAGACTTAAGTTATGAGAAAATCTAATACTGTTTGAAATAAACATGTGCACAATTCAAATATTTTATATCCATTCACTGCATTTAATTATTTTATATATAATCTTATAATTGTAATTGTTTTGTTTCTAGTTTTAAATTAGCATAACATACCATTTAGAATACTTATGTTTTGAAAACAATATCTGGAAGATGGGGGCTGTAAGCAGCACCACACTATTGGAGTTGTTCTCAGAGGGAGTAACCATAACAGTGAATTCCGATCGCTATGCTGCAATGTTACAAAATTTCTTGCAGTCCATGATGGAAAACATTGTTGAAAATGAAGCATAGGGAGACGTGTTGTTCCAGCAGGATGGGGCTACAGCTCACACAGCCCGAATGTCACTCAATGTTTTGAAAAGCATGTTCCCAGACTCTGAGGGGTGATTTACAGTGGCCTGCAAGGCCACCTGATTTGAGCATTTGTGATTTCTTTCTTTGGGGACATCTAGAAGAAAGGGGTTCAGAAGTCCCCCTCACACCCTACCACAGCTAAGGGAACTGATTATTGCAGCAGAGGTTATGGCCATACCTCGCCATATGTGTGAACTTCCGAGAATGACTCCAACAGTGTGATGCAGCTAACAAACCCCATCTTCCTGATTTTGTTTTCAAAACATAAGTATTTTAAATTGTATGTTATGCTAATCTTGAGGAAAATAAACTTTCATCTTTATGTACCTCCATTACTCTTTTATTTCGTCTCAAAACTGTCAATCAGTTCTGCCCCACCCTATATAAGCTAGCCAACACATTTAAATTGTATATTGTAACCAATATATAACAAATACATAGTCAAATAGTTAAGGACTACTTATGGGTAGCCTTATAAGAATTAGCTAAGCTGCTAGCTACATACAATGTATTGCACACTTGATGCCTCTGTACCAAAAACATTCAATTTATTGGAACCTAATACATACTAAAGGCAACATGTTTATATACCAATTTGTCATTCATAGTACATTTATACTAAACCATGAATAACAATACCTTAATATAAATTAAAGACTGCCACTCAATATATTTAAATATTTGAAAAAATCAAAAAAATCATGATTTTTTTATAAAAAAATCAAGTGATTTAATCACATGATTTAATCATTTTGATTTAATCATTGCCAACCCTGCTGCAATGCCTTCCAAATACTGTTTATATATATATATATATTTTTTTTTTTTATACCATCATAAATTCAATATACCTCTTTATACCTGTAAGTTGTCAATTATTACAAACCAAGAAGCAGATATGCCTGATATCTTCTACTCTTACTTGAGTTAAAGTGGGATTTGTGGAGTGCAGGAGGTTGTGAGGGCAAGTGTGATCAGGAAGCCCCTTGGTCCTGGCAACTTGGCCTATGATGCTTACAATAATTCCTTGTTTAAATCCAAGATTATTACTGTCAAGTTATCATGATACTTGCTGTGGCTCAGTTCATGATCAGAATTGCTTTGTAATCTTCCTTAACCTAGCACAATATTCTTAATTCTATTTATTGATGAGAAGTTTATCACAATCTTCTATGCATTAGTCAAAGTTTATGTGCTGGAAGCCATGCACCACGAATATATAGGGGCTGATGGTATGCATGTCCACAACACTGTGAATATGGAGGTGTATGTATATAACTGTTGTGTGGAGGTGTAATATAGACCCAAAAATTTGTTCTCAGTTGTAGAATAATGCGGCGCATTTGGGAGGAGTGAGTTGAATTTAAAATTGTAATTTTGTTCTAGATTGTGCATTTATAAAGTAACTTTTAAAAATACTATTGAGTTTTTTCCTAGTTGAAACTAGAGTCAAGTGAGAGTTTAGTGTTATATGTAAAATGTGAGGTTGAACATGCAATTATTCAAATAGCATTCATAGGTATTTATATTCTCATTGACAGTATTTGGGATACTGTACTAGTCTTTTCTAATTCCAATTATTGTAGATTTTGAATGATGAAGAGGAAGAAAAATATGTTAAGTCCATTTGTAGAAATACAAGATTCCTAAATGATTTGATGCCCTGGGCCTATAGTTTCAAAAAAGTTAAAAGATTATCTTTGAATTATCTTTATTTATCTTTATTATTTATCTTTATTCAATAACATCAGAAAATAGCTTATTTCACTGAATGTTATATTTCTTTTGCTTGTGCTCACCAAACTCTCTCATTTCAGGCTGAAGAGGCATATGCTTTTTTGTGATTCACAATCAGCTACTGATTAAATATATCAAGGCTATATAGGTTTAATTCTACAAGTATCCAATTTTTAAGACAGCTTTGGTGTTGTTCTGATATTTAGCTGAAAACTTCTCTGCATCAAGTCTCCTTCACAGCTCGCACTAACAATGGCAAGAGTAAGTTTGCTAAATCTTAACCACATTTCATTGTGATGAGAATCATTTTTCCTTACTATGTACTGTGTGCCAGAATATTAGTACCTATAAGAAGTAACATGACTGGAAGCCATAGGTTCATTCAGTAACAGAATGGACTCAGCACTGAGCTCCCTCAAAATCTGACTTGTAAGGCACTAGGAAGATGACTGATCTGGCCACCATTATGATGGTGTTGTGTCATGGCTACATTTGGTGAAAGCCAGCAAATTTATTTGGAGTGGGCAAAGATTCTGTTGATATTTATCTTATTATGTACTTCTTAGTTTTTGTAAATTACTTCTTAACAATATAAATAATTACCTTCTTGCTGTTTTTTTTTATTTGCAATTCTGCACACCTCATTTATCATTATTGTTTTATCCTACATAACTGGTTGCATTATTGATCAATGAGCTATGACTTCTTCCTCAAAAACATAAGAATAACAGTTTAGGACTGTTAATTGGAATGTAATGCTACATAGATGATTCTCCCCTGCTCTCTTCTCTTGTTGTACTATCTACTTTACTTGGTGGCTTTTGAGATCGATCTCAAGCTTGGTTCTGCATTCATGACTCTGCTCAAGCTGTTGGGTATAGCAGCATATGGCACAGTCTTGATATATTAAGCCAACTAATCAATTCTTCATAATGTTGCTAGGGTTCATTGTATTTTATAAGGCACTTGACTGCCTCTACCCAGCCTACTTTAACACCTGCACCAATTTTCAACAGAGTCTTGTGGCACTGAACATTGAGCTCGGGCACACTGCCCGGGTGCTGCAGCATGTAACTAAAGAGGGCTTCACCCACGAGTGGAGTGTGTGGGTCAGGGGGGAGAATGATCGCAGCCTCGCTGATGTTGTAGAGAAGGTTGTCTTCACGCTGCATGACAGCTTCAAGAGGCCAAAGAGAAGTGAGTTCTTGTCTTTCATCATTTGCAATGCATTTTATTCCTTGCTGTATAAACCTGTGCCAATAGTGCCATTTGGAAGAGATATCTTGTTTTTCCTACATTATGTTTGGAATAAAATTCATACATCAGCTATAAGGACACAGCTGAGTCCACTTGTGATGACGCAGAGGCATTTTTCAGTTCCTAGCAAAAGATTTAATTCACTAGAAATGGAAAATGAGAATTTTACCGACTTTTTGTATCTATTTTGCATTCTGATCAAAAATTACATTTTTATTTAAAACTTTCCTAGAGTTTATTTTCTCTAGGTCTGATAATAAGCACAATATTAGAGTTAAAATGTCTTACAATTTCTCCAACTGAAAAGTTAATAACGTCAAATGGTGCATTTTGTTCAGCATTGAGCATTTTCAGGGTGTAAAAGCTTGACATACGGTAGTATATATAGATGACATCCACCATTTAGAAGTTTCTGTGCAATACTGTTATGAGAATTTGACCATGGACCATTTATCAGTCTTTATAACTTCTCAGTATCTGTGGATCCAGCTATGCACTTTGATCCAATTTCATAGCCGGCAGTGTTTTAAATAGTTTTCTGAAAGCAACAGCTTCTGTCTTGATACCTTCAATTGCATTATCCATTTCTTGTTCACTTGCCGTGTGCATGCTGTCTAATTGTATATTTGTTTGCCCCTCCAGTCCTCAAGACGCCTCCTTTCATGATCACTGAGAAGGGGTACGCGGGATTCTTTTTACCTGTTGAAGTTTTCCTGCAGAACAACAAACAAATGAGGTACTTTGATTATTTCCATTCGTGAATTTATGAAATGCTCATTTCATACCAACCTTCTACTTAACAGAAATCTTACAAAATGGTTTATCATTAATCATATTTTTAATTTTTTTACTTATTAGATATGCATAATTTTTTATCTCTATTGTTACGTAGCCTTAGTATTAGGCCTTTAATCAGTTTTTTCTACATCAAATAATTTTTGAGTTTTGTTTTTTTTGTTAAAAAAACAAAATGTGGTCTAAGTTACCCCAGGAGTCTTAGTTACCCCCTTTTATGGTATTCACATAAATCGATAAGTAGAAGTAAGCAGGGTGTTGCCTGTGAGTAAAACATGCTTATATCTTAAGCATTGCTTGTGTTACCTGAATGTTTGTTGGCGCCTTTAAAGCATGCCTCCAATGTGCAGGTTTGAGTATGACCTGTCCCTGCAAGACCTCCATGCACCCCCAATCACCCTCACCCGATGCGAACGCCTCACGTTCTACAACCCCCAAGAGGAGCTAAAGAGGAAGCTCCTGGCAGCAGGAGGCGCAAGCCTCACTCCCTACGCTAGAGTAGCGCCTCTAATTGCCCCTGGTGCAGCGTCCAGACAACGAGCGGCGGTGAGTGGTCATGGTGGTGCAGGTGATTGTAGGGTGCAGGTGATTGTAGGGTGCAGGTGATTGTAGGTTGCAGGTGATTGTAGGGTGCAGGTGATTGTAGGGTGCAGGTGATTATACATAATATAAATTACAGAATAAAACTGTACGAAATATTTCGGTGTAATGTTGTCAACCTCAGCCTGTTACTATTGTCAACATGTTAGTTGTTACTTCATTTACTTGTTAAGTTGTTACCAGTTATAACTGCAATGAAACTGACTGAATGAGACTTCTTAATGTACAACCCTACCTTGATATTGCGCCTCAGTTCTGTTGATCTTAATTGATGGCGATATATCGTTGATTGTTTCCATTTGTGTATATGATAATTTGCTACCCTCATAGCCGTCACGCATATGTGCTGACATTTTTCCCCATTAACAGGACGAAGCAACGAGCCAGAAGCGTCCGTCACTGCCGATCCCGGCTCCACTCACCGCCCCTCCTAACAAGACATCCGAGCGCAAGAAGGCCAAGAACGAGTCCAGTTCGAGCACAACTGCCGAAAAGGTAGGTGTCCAAGCCAGTTAAGTTTGTATGGTAGCGCAAGAAGCCGTAGCTGCTAACTAGGTGTCAATAGGGGCATATCTGCTGCACTAAGACGGCATTAGCCGCACCTCTGAGCTCAGGACGTTAGGCCTTCAGCAACAAACTGTACAGAGGAAATATCTCAGGCGATAGGCACCGCTACTGTACCTGCCCGTTACTTGCCGGCAGTTCGCCCTCCCGAATAATTGCATTATTGTGCATCTCCAATCTGTGAAGCGATCGATCTCTGCCTTTGATCACTGCTAATATCGTGAAAATATTAAATCAGGGATCTGTTGCGACTCGTCAGTTAATTAAGCGATGATAGAAATCAATAAGAGTAGCTGTTGCCGGCGCTAATAATACGACTGTTACCAATAAACTAGCACCATGTATGAACGAAGTGTTAGAGCCCATTGCCTCAAGAAGATTCGTTGTTGCCTGTTATTATTTATCAACGGAAGTCTGAGCTGTCTCTCCTAAGACTGGCAGGACAGCCTGCGTCAGCGCGGTCTGCATCGCCACTTGAAGTTTTGTGCAGGCTTCGTTCCATCAAGACGAGCTCCTCATATTTATGAAATTAGCCATCGTGACGACGATGCTGAAGAGCTCACAAGTTCCCAGCCTGGCCTGCAGGACCGCAACTTGCTTCACTTGAGAGCGCTAGTGAGGCGGCTGACCTAAGCGACCCAGGCGAGCGTGCTTGTCATTCTTTCGACTGTTGTTGGTAGATTACTGTTATGTTATCGACTAAGTCCGCGGTGAACTAGAACTCTTTCACGCTTCGCTTCGTACCGACAATTTATCCTAATATAAATATGGGCCTTTGTCGCTCGCATGGGGCTAATGGGTATTTTCTCGCATTTCAATTTTTATGTGGTTACGTTTTGATTTCTTTTTATGGTTCACAAAATTTTGTTCGTGCCAAGTGTGATCGCTTATACATTCCACTGACCTGACATTTGACGCTTGATTATACTCATAATTTCTACGTCCTCAAGTAGCAAATAATTGTCTCCGTTTACCCTGCATGCGTTTTGGAACTGGGAAGCAACGCCGTAAGTCTGCTATCGCTTGGACAGTGCAACTAATCCACAACTTCATGTCTCAAGTGACATTCATTATAGTGAATACGCTAGCATTAACTCTTCTTTCCTTCATTCCAGTGTTGTTTGCCTCCTATAATTTTATTGCATTCATTGAACGATTTTCATGCGCACTATGATAGCCCTCTGGACAGGGTAATCCTGATACGACCTCATCAAATCTTGAACACTTCTCCATTTAGTGATTGTCCTTTCATAAAACTTTCTGCTCATAATTTCATACTTTCTCTTCAGTTACCTGTCACGTTTAACAATGATCCGGCGTCTTACCTGCAATTAACTAACGCTTATCTTGAAGGCGTCACTGATAATCTGCTTGCAAGTTTCCAATGCAGCAAAGCATGTCCCGCTTACGCTAATCCCTGTTCACCCGCGGCTCTCTTGCATCCATGTTATGAATGACTAACATTACGTGTGAATGATGCGTTGGAGCACATAGTTTGAGATTAAACCTGTCTAAGCTCAGAAATGTATAGAGAAAATTTGAATTGAACTACACCAACATTTTTCGCCCATGCGTCTTGCAATTCGCTGACCAACACGATGCGTCATTTGCTCGCTAAGAATGTTCACGATCATGTGTGTTGTGTCCATCCAAGGACAATGATCCTCTGCAGTCAATACGCAAAGGATGACTTTGTGTGTAGATCCCTGTGACGAAATTTTGCCATCAAAGCTTACGGAAACACTGGAGAACCTCGATAACGCCTTTACCTTCTCATATTGATAGGCTCTTGGGTGTTCCTTGCCTGTTGGACTATCCGAAGCTTTTATTTTGCATGTTCTGTTATGCATGTGTGATGTGAAAACCTGCACTTGTTCAATGTTTTGATGGAACAAAATATGACCACCGTCGTTGAGTTATCATTGCATCGAACGACAGTATTCACAGCACAATCGGCTCAGCTGTTGTCTTTAGTTTCATTCTTGCTTTGCAGACGCTGCTTGTATCCTACCCCCCGTCATTTTGGTTGATGTGCTAATTTTTCCTGCATTCGAGCGTTAGTGTTTTCTTTAGAAGCTCCTGTGTTCATGCCCTACGACATGATGTGATGTGTGTGCCCTTATTTCATATGTTCATTATCACGTCCATGTTCACATTCCAGGTAGATTTATACTTTCTTTTCATTTCACCAGGATCAGAAAGTGACGGATGCTTTCACCGAGCTTTTTGGTGAGCCCCTGAAGCTGTACCGACCCCAGACGAGTGCCGTCAAGTCCAAGGTTCCCGTCACCAAAGCAGTCAGTTTCTCCCTTGCTGCCTCCAACACGTCTCTGGGCGTGTCTGATCCACAAGTAGAGGGCGGTTGTTCTTTCAAATCTCATGATGAAGAATTCAAAAAGATTCAGAATACCGACAAGAAAAAAAGGACATTGAAAGATATCTTCAATAATCTTTTCGGGGAAGATAGCGACGAAGAAGATGAAAAGTCGGAAAGGCCTTGGAATGAAGCTAATGTGTCTCCAGCTGCCGCCAACACGTCTCTGGTTCCCTGCAAATATGAACCTACTGACAAGGACAGCTGTTCTTCAAAATCTCAGGACGAAGAACAACAAGAACGAACCCTATCCCGCGACTCGAATAAAAGAAAATTGGCGGATATCATGAAGGACCTATTTGGCGAGGACAGCGATGAAGAAGTAAGGTCGAAATATCCTAGGAAGGATGACAGCAAAACCTCTGAAAAGCTTCAGTGTGGCAAGAATTACGCTCGTAAAAAACCCCGACGATCCGTAGCATCTTCATCGAGGCGACTGGCATCGCCAACAATACAAGAAGTTTTGCGTGCGGTTTTCGCCAGAAAAACATATTCCTCATCGACCTCACAGACGTTTAGCTTGTCCGTGGCACCTGCATGCGCCCTCCTCCCTATTCCGTCATCCACTCCAGCGTGCGTCTCCATTCCTTCTCCCGCACCAAATGTGTCCCCGGCACAAGTTGCTGCTCAGAAGGAATTTTCTGCGGTCGTGGTTCCTCCTCCCGCACCAAATGTGTCCTCGGCGCAAGTTGCTGCTCCGAAGGAATTTTCCGCGGTCGTGGTTCCTCCTCCCATTCCTGCCTTTGTTCCTGCAAACTGCTCAAGCTCGTCTAGTTCTTCTTCGTCCAGCTCCTCGTCTCGTTCGTCTATTTCTTCCTGCTCGTCTTCCTCATCGGGCTCGTCTTCCTCGTGCTCGTCTTCCTCGTGCTCGTCTTCCTCGTGCTCGTCTTCCTCGTGCTGCTCATCTCGCTCGTCTAGTTCTGCTGAGAGTCCTTCAGGTCGTTTAGTTTGCCCGCTGACCGAAACAAGGATCACATCCGATGTGGACGAGATGAAGGACACGGACCTCAGCGATGACGATAGCTGGGACAGTGAGGAAGAACGACTTTTTGAAGAGGGTAAGGCCTACGTCGCATGCACCACAATGCCGAGTGGCGAAGTACTTTATCCTGACCACCCTAACTGGCACTGGAATAGAGGTCGTGTATTTTACTTACGCAAATGCCAGCCACCCCTGAAGAGGCTGCCTTTCGACGTGTATGTTGGGGCGCTGCGAGCGCGTCTATCGGGCGCATTGGGCAAGGAGGCGCTGAGCCGCGTCCATGACTGCCTCTTGGCCTGCGGAGTGAGCGCGGCGTCGAGTCACCAGGGCGCCGTGGTGAGCTGGTCACGAGTGCCTCGACCTATACTAAAGGAAGCCCTGGCTATTTTTGAACAATATGGTCTTATATATAAAAGAGGTGATCATGGATTATTAAAATAATTATCTAGTTGCGAATCCGACTATTGTATGAATATACGCGTTAATAACGGAAATAATATTGCTATTCGTTTATCATACTTGAGCATTTTAATACCATTCGACTTATTGTCATCTTTATTCCCGTAATGATTGTTCAGCGTTGTCTCTAGGTACTAATTTCTTGACATTATGCATATTGCTGCCCGTGTGATATTAGACTTATTAGACTAGATTCACTGAAGTTGTTGAGCACGAATTTCTTGGCTGTAGTGAAATTGTTACGATCGTATATCGCTCCCGACACTTGTTGATACACCTGAATTCCAATAAATATAAACTGTCTTGCCTTTGATTTTACTTGTCCATTATTTTACCTTCAAATCTGAAAAACTTGGTATTTACTCACCTTGTATCCGTTCGTTACCTTGAGACCTGGAGAACTTGGTATTCGTTCGTTACCTGCAAACCTGAAGAACTTGGTATTCACTCACAGTGACTCACTTGATATCCGTTCGTTACCTTCAAACCTGAAGAACTTGGTATTCACTCAATTGCGTCTGTATGAAAGCCCTGACGGGGGGTGGGGGAGGGGGGGGGCGAGTCGCGTGGAAACAGAGCGTTGAGAAAATACTTGATTTCATTATATGAACACTAGTTGGGGAAAATTCGTGCCAAAACAATGTTTTCTTGCTTCCTTGATCGTTGCTTGCCGCAATTGTTAATTTGTTCAAGGTTAAATTTTACTCAGTGTTCATGCGAGAAAACAAACATTGGTATATTATAGAAACTCAACATTTTGTAGTTTACTTATTTATATTATCGAAATCGAGAGAAGTGATGTAAAGGTCGGTCCACACGCTCAGTTTTTTCTCAATTTTGCGCGATCTCGCCATGGAGACGTCTCGGACAATTGAGAGTCTGACTTGCCGCCGGCCTCCCCAAATTCGGTAAGCATGGAATATCTCATAAAGTAATGAACGTAGCTCGATAAAACTTGGTACACGCATTCATTGGGACTTAACGGTGATGTTTAGCTCGTGAGCATTTTTAGAATTTCACCTTCATTAGTGAGTTATATAACGATACGTGCCGAAACTAGCAGTGAGCATGACATTTCTTCTTAACTACTGTACAGATTTGAACGAAACTTTGAATATAGAAACCTAACCTCCCAACGGCGATGTTTAGCTCGTGACAATTTTTTAGATTAGATAAAGCTGTATAACTCGCAAACGAAGGCAAAATCGAAAAAATTGTCACGTGCTAAACATCACTGTTAGGTCCTAATGAATACCTGTACCAAGTTTTATCGAGATACGTTCATTACTTTAGGAGATATTCCATGCTTACCGAATTTGGAGAGACCGGCCGCGAATCCGGCCGTAAATTTGTCCGAGACGTGCCATTGAGAAGGCAGTATTTTGATAAAATTTTAGCATTGTGCCTTGTTAAAAAAGAGATTGGATCATTTAGGGAATGTGAGGAATCAAAATACAAGAGAGATGGATTGTAGATGTCTTCTTCTCCAGGTCCAGATGGAATCGATTTTTAATTTATTACCAATTATTTACGGTAAATGCTCCTCAACTTATTTTACAGCTGTTTTTTTATGTTTGCGCTTTCATCGATTTCTTTTAATTTTTCTACTAAGCCATCGTATGTCTCCACCTTTTTTGTCCCTGTTACTATAGTCCTTGAATTTTACTCGCCAAATGCAAGAAAAACTTTCGTATAGAAGAGCAATAAATTCCCGAGAACATTACCGAAGGTCCGCCATTGTCGCCAGTATCATTGAAACTGAGCGCAAATTGAATCGGTAACAGTGCTACCGTCCACACGTTCCGACTTGTCTGCGTAGGCCATCGAAATACTGTATATGATCTGTAGCTCCAGATTTCCATGCAACTGCGCAGTTTTCCCGGCGGCTTCAAAACTGCTCAGTTTTCCCGTCCACACGCAACGTTTTAACTGCAACGATTAGAACTGTGCAGACAAATCGTTGTGTAAAACTGAGCGTGTGGACCGGGCTTTAGATTGTGACTCGCTTTGCTCTAGCATCATCATAAACCACAAATGTTACGGCTAAAATAGAAAAGTTTTCCTTCTCTCCATAAGAAAACGATACGATCTTTCGGGAAAACTGCAAATATTTATGTTCGATGACTAGCTGATGTTTCCGTATGAGCAATTAATTAAAGGCATAATGTATGACTGCCTGCTTAATATTACTTTCAAACTTTAAGACACTGATTGATCCTGAAATTGGATTGTCACCAGCACGCCTTGGATTGTCACTAATGGTCACTAGAAATTGGATTGCCACTAGCGGTCTTAGTGAACGCTCTAAGTTTAATGAAGTTATTAGTTTCTTTCCGTTCTGCTGATCATTTGCCGTCTATGGACCACGGATGTGGCATGCAGGTTAGTTTTACTGGACTCTGAACTGGTTAGTTTAACTTTAACTGGAACACATGAAATGGCCGCTGAAACTAGGGCTTATCGAGCTTTCACATGGTATTATGGTTTTGTTATTAGTTTTTTTCAAAAGATCGAACAAGATTTTTAGTTTGCTCGGGTAAATCGAAAATCAGATTACCGAAGGACATTTTTCTTTCTTTAACGACGCCTCGAATGTTTCTATCATTCATTAATCAAGTTAAAAGGCGCATTGAGTGATGGTATATGGGTCGACGTAAGTACAAAATCAAGTAAATAGGATACTACTTAATCAAAATTGTTAGGAATAATTACAAAATCACAAAAATAATAAAGATTCAAAGTACCGAAAATTACTCCGAAAACAGTCTCAAGGTTCTGACAAATTCAGTAGTTTGAAGGTTGGTGGCTGGGGTCCTATCCTCACTGATGAGGGCCTCAGCTATCATGAGTCGGTAGGCGTCGGGGCATCTCATGACGACGCTGGTGCATTCTTCCAGCACCGTACGAGTGATGGTCTCTTTGTGGGCTTCCATCAGGTGGTTCCTTGGTCCACCAGACTGAAAGTGGCACGTGAGACGTCGGCCTAATGTTGTAGTTGTGAGCCCGATGTAGTCCATATTGGGGAGAAGTCTACAACATTCTCTATTGCAAGAAAATGTATAGACTACATTGGACGCTTGGAAAACTCCCGTTTTTTTGCAGGGGTTATTGTTCATTACAATATTATGTATTTTCTTGTTTTTGTAATAAATCAGAAGTTTAATTTTATTATTAGTTACGTTCACGATGTTGTTGTGAACGATAGAATGAAGGATCCGTTCATCTTCTTTTAACCGCTGGTCATTTTGTTGTCATAGTAGATGGTTGTGACGTTTGCGTCAGGCTCAGATTCATGGTTGAGTCTGTTTTGGTACATTCGAAGTTTCGAAATTTCTGTGTCGATGGTTCTATTGGTAAATCCGTTATTGACCAGGATTCTTTTGCAATTTCTCAGCTCCGTATTCAAGTCATTTTCAGACGAGCAGGTTTTGAAGGCTCGTTGGATGGGAGCACGTATTGTGCTTTTTTATAACGCTCTGGGCATTCGCTATCGGCGTTCAGGACTCTCCCGACATCTGTTGGTTTTCGGTATACTTCTGTGTCGAACGAATTATTTTTAGCTTGGACGAGTATATCTAGAAAAGGTAAGGTGCGCTTTTGTCCGAGTTCGTAAGTAAACTTCAAGTCAGAATTCATTTCAAAGGCCATTCGTAGATTCATCAGTTGTTCTTCATCTCGAACGACAACGAAGATATTATCGACATCTTTGTTCGTGCTATCATCTTGCAAGTCTAGGATTAGCTATATTTGTGTTTAAACCGGCTAGATATTATTCATATGCATTAATTTCAGAGAAATGAACACGTACCCGTTGAACAATTATTGAAACTGTACGTTTCAATAATTGGTGCCAATGACCACTCCTTTGTTACTCTGCAGCCACTCATGGCTCGATGGTTTACAGGGCATCAACATTAATCGATGCTTCATGTGAAACTCTATCCAGATCATGTGCTCTTTGTGTTTAGGTATCACTGATAAACAAATTTCGCTTGTCTTCTAATAAAGAAACATACTTTGAACAAGATTAATTTCTTTCTCGTCGGATGTTCAATAGATGAAAAGAAACAAATAGTAATTTCAATTTATACAACGCAAGAGCTAATTTCTGCAATCATCGCAAAGAACTGCTGACATGAAGCATATAGTCACTCGGTAAGGATAATTAACCGTAGTGGGAATAATGTCAAAATTCACAAATAACGTCATGAAAAGCCTGATTATTAAGTCGGAAATAAATCTTTGATTCCTGCTGTCTTTCAAATATCATCTACACGAATGGAAGCAAACTTGAATAATTATAAAAATATAAATAGATTCCATTGAAACAAAACAAGGCGATTTCAACCTTTAACGCTCAGATATAATGCAAATCCTGAGCTCGGTGGTGAAATAGTTGCCAATATAACTACATGCAGGCAGGCAATAAGGCTAACGTAATACCTAATACAGCGTCGTAAAGACAACCACAAGAGTGGCCATCAAGCAGAGCTGCTCGACTGTCGACAGCCAATCTCCCAGGCTGCACTCTATAGGAGACAACCACTGGCGAAATATTATCTCGACATATTTTTAGGAAATAATATATCGCTGAGCATTGCACTGACTACGCACTTGCCCAGTGAATTCCGCATCACTGTTATTTCAGTGAGAACTTGAAAGAAACTTGCAATAAGATGCAAAGGTGAATTAAGAATTAAGTCATTATTGATCTTAAGAATTTTGCATTGCATATCCGATTATTTCCTGTAACAGGCTCAAGTGTGAAAAAGAATTCGATGCAGAAGTGAAAATTTCTGTTTCACTACCTGTACTGTTTTCTTGGATGAACACAGAAGTATTCGAAATTATTCGTTTATTCCTCGATGATGTTTTGATGCGGAATGATAAACACGAGAGTAGTCCTGCCGTCTCTTACTGACATGACAATGAGAAAACTAATTGACAATAAGAATTGACAATAATAATAATAATAAGAATATAATAAAATTGAGAAAAATTTATGATATGATAAGAGAAGAATAAAGTTGACGAAAAGAATAAGAAAAGAAAGAAATAATGACAGCTAGCTAGAGGAAGCTGCAAGCACTCAACAACGCAAGCTTTGGATTTGCATTCTGTGAATTTTACGACCGCTAGTCACACAGGTTCACTTCAGTCACTACAAAATCATTTTTGTGGGTTTATTTTAAGGCAAACGTACAATGGGTTGGAGGCAAAGCAGGTTATCGAAACCTGAGGGTACATTTGCAACGAAGTGGTAGTGTAAATATTTTTATGATATAGCCAATAAGACAGTCAGTATAGTATTTAAATTTCTGAAAATAAGAATAAATTATTTCATTGTATAAGCAAAATATTTCACGCTTTGGCTCGTAAGTAACCATATATGGTAATTTAAAATCTCCATTAAAGGCTCACCATGCATGTCCCCTGCATGGTTCGTGTTCGAGGTTATGTTGTCGAGGCTTTGCGAATCATTTTTCAAATACTTATCGTTACGTACATGATTTCCCCTCCCCCCCCCCCCGCCATTCGCAATAAATAGAAAAAACACGATTGCGTGGAGAAAAGTTGCGTCTCTGACGGCGAAATTAATGCCTTTTCTGCTGTATTTTTGACACAGAGAAATCAAGGTGCGCCCAGCCCAAGCTATCGCCAACACTTAATTTGTCTCAGTTAAGCTTCCCTGCGCAGCACACTGAGCGGTCAAGTTGCACAGCTGTTTCTAGGTACGGTCCGTAATTCATATAACATGTTATGTAATTAGTGATTATATGTATAAGTTATTTGTAAACCGATTACCATGATGTTCAATTATCAGTGTTATTTTATTATTGTACAGCGAGCGTCTCCTTTTTCCTTTCTCACGTCTAACTTTGTAAGACCACTCCTCGTTTGTTGCCAGTTGTTGAATTCAACCTCACGGTTTGAATAAAAGTAGAAACAAATTGTTGAGACGATAGAAGCAAAGATAAATATTGGATTTTTAGCTTGTGACTGTATTTGCTATTTGCTTCAAGTAAAATTTAATTATTCAATATGTAAAACTTTGCAAAATGTTAATGGGTAAAGGTCTTAGAATTCACCATTCTCTATATAACTCTAATCGATAAACAATATCGCATTAGAATTATGATTTTCTGCATATTTCTATGTCAAGCTGCTCAAAACGCACAAAATTTGCCGAAAATCATTAAAACATTTTTACATTAAATGGTCATATTCTCAAGGAGTAAAGTTATCTAACCGTTCAATTTTAAGGTGGGATTTCAATTTGAAGCAGAAGGGAAATTACAGTTATGAACGAATTTTTGTGACGGCAATTATTTTAATTGGAATTGGCCAGAATATCTATAGTAAGAATGGCCATGTCTAGGCTAAAATTAGGGAGCTTTGGAAAGCTCGACCATAATCCGCTCACCAGCAATTTGAGGTCATGTGGTTATCAGTGTTTTACCTTTCAGCTGCATCCCGGCGAGAACCGTATTTCAAGAGAAATTTTCTTCGCTAAAACACTTGCGTCGGTAAGCTGTAGTATTGAAAACTAGAAGCGATCTTCAGAGAGCAATTTTGAAAATCGATAAACAATATCGACTTTTCATCAAACCAGAATTTCAATGAATTCTTCCCTCAAAAACTTATTGAATGACCTTCATGACTCTAAACGTCATATTCATCGCTGTATGGAGACCTCGATCAAGGTAAGTTGAGAATTTCACGTTCAAGTCGAACGGAGACGCATTCCGAAATCAGCAGATTGAAAATTGCTGGCTTATAGTCAAAGGTTTTTGAGGATGCAATGTCCAATATAACTCAATATTTCGTAAATATGACTAAGCTTTTTATTCTATATCGACTCAATTGATACGATAACCATTACGTTTTTGAGCGCAGTTTGTAAACGAGTTTGCGGCCTCATAAGCCAAGCAGGCTTTCAGTGCTGAGGGAAAACTTTGATAAGCCATCCTCACTGGAAATTAAGGCACATAATTTTGGAACAATTACATGCAACTGTCAACGAAAAGGTACTTATTTAGGACAAAAAAATTATTAGCTAAATTTGCCTCGAGATTCATCCATTTCATGCAGGAGTTTTAGCAGAAGATTACCAGAGGAGCTCTGGTCTTAGGAATACATTCTTGCGGCTGGCGAAGAATGAAGACTGTACTCTCATATCGAAGCTATAATCTCGACTGATGATGCTCATTTTCCCCTCAATGGGGACGTTAATTATCAAAAATGTCTATTATGGGCGTCTGAGAAACTAAGAAAAATTAACGAGCCTCAACTTAATGGAGTTATAGTAACGGTATGGCATCACATCTTGGAGAATAATTGGTTAGAACATTTTAAGAGTACTGACGGAAATATGAGGACTGCTGCTGGACAGTCTCAAGATTCAAGAGACATATTACGGTAACTAAAAATAATAAAATTGCAAATATTCTTTTCCAATCTGGTCTATTTGGTTCAATTAAATATCAAGAAGAATTATTGACCGTGTAGAAGTAAATTTTGAACGTATATGTTTTCACGTGTTGGTAACGAGACCGACGTTTTCTCCGTATTCAAGCGCTCCTGATGCTTCACGACATTTGGAGAGAAAATTTATAATTTGTGCGTGACACCCTAAAGGAATTGGCGGCAACATCTTCAGGAACTCGGTAGCCTAACTCAAGGCCCGGTTATTCTAATTTCGATGGCCCGGTTATTCTTCAACGTGAGAGTGAAATCTGTTTTACAGTATTTATAAAGAATTATTGTTGTGTCTTCGCCGTGGCACATGAAAGGCTTCGGAAGGCTAAGAAATTAAAATTGGATGAGACTTCAGAATTAATCAAATATCTTGACTTATAGATGAACAGTAAAATCTGTTTAAAACATTTATTTTTTAGAATAGTCAAATTCTCAAAATTGTTAAGGACATCACTTTTATTCATTCACAGTAAAAGACGCCAACATATAGGAAATCTTTTTAGAAAATAAATTGAATTATTTTATTGGTTGATAGCTTTGATAAATTTCAATCAATAATTATATTATCAAGACTTACGAATCTCCTTTCATGAGATTTTATATGACGGTAAGAGCCGCCCATGTACATATTCATATTTTATTAAACACGGTGGGTCAATTCCAGGTCTGGCTCTGGTTTCTATTTCGGATGTAAAAACGAGGAAGAGTTCATCGTTGATTTCCCTAATTTTTGCGCCTTATTGAGTCCTCACTAGTGGCATTGCCGGGGAGTATAAAAGTGCTCAGGTAAATATGTTAGCTAGTAGATCTTTAATACACGTTCTGTTTGGACCAGGCATCCCTAAGACATCACATCATACGGGAATTTTTAGATTAGGGTGACTGAATTTTCCTAATAATTAATTATAGTCGGATTTGGGATTCAAAAGTGAAGGTTTTGTGTAAACGGCGTCACCAGGAACGTGAAGAAAAAGCAAAAGGTGGCACTGAGTGGCCAGATAAGAAAAGAAAAAACAGAAAAAGACAAGAAGAAACGAAAAAGGCTCTACGCGCATAATTGGGTTGATTCTAGGTATTATCGGCTGAATTGGGGGTTGAATGAGGCCATGGTTGAACCCAGCAGGGCTTCGAAGAAATGAGGGGATTAGTTTGCACGAGGTTTTCCTGAGGAAAACCCTGCGATAAAGCGTAGAGATTATACGGCGAAACAAGCAGGCCACTTGGGAAGAGGGTTTGGGTTGCCATATTGGATTTTGAGCTTGCTTCTCGTAAGATAATCTGTGTTGATAAATGGAGAGCGGAGAGGCTTTGCTCTGGATTAATGTGTACAGAATACGTAGTGTTGTGGGCTACCTGCGTGGGCTATTAATGTGGTACACGATACGTCGTGTGTGGCTAACTTTCTAATCTGAACATCAAATAATTACATGACATTTTATTTAGGAAAATGATTGTGATGGAATGCATGACTGATGGCACCATCACCACGAGTATTTTCCTAGCGACCTTTCAACTCATGGAGGCAGAGAGGCAGTGCTTTACCTCTTTCTATGATTTAATGAGTTTTAAGTTAATGAATACGTATGCATTCATGGCCAGTCGAGGAGTATGAAGGTAATGGCACAGAGCCACGCCGGTGCAATCATGCAAGCGTCCAGTTTTAGAAGAAAAGGTAAGCGTTGTGTAGTATAGTATAAAACGTTGTATAGTATAGCATACAACGTTTTGAAGGCAAATTTGTTTCCATGTGTTACTTAGAACTTTTTTTTTTTTCATCCATATCATTGCTCCAGTTCCGACAATAGATGGAATCCAGTCCTTGCATTTCCCCAATTACGCGTGTTCTCAGATAAAGGGTTAATTACAGGAAATAAATAGGAGTTATTTAGGGTTTTATAATCGTTTTTTTATCTAGGCGTTTTGGTGTCTTTAGTTCTTCGACAAACGCGAAAAGTTTCCGTAAAACTTATTTAAAGCTGGGATGATATTGTGAACAATACGAAATCTTAAGCTTAAAAAATGATCACAACTTAATTCATTGCGATTCACTGTGGCATTGACTAAGGATTTATATGAACCCTTGTAGAATTCAAGGCTAATTAAATCTAGCAATGTATATATATATATAATACGAAATTTCTGCCGAGAGTTAAAAACAATTAGAAACAACCGGACATTCGAGGTAGATAAACGGCGAAAACCGAAGTTGAAGGCGAGAACCGAAGTTGTATTATGATAAAGAAAATTTTTAATTCTCCCGATAAAAAAATGACAACTGGAAGTATTGCGGCAAGGTTGTGAGAATTGCAAGATGACGGCCATAAGGCCTTAGACTTCTCCGCTAGCTGGGTGCGAGGGAACAACTTTAGGGCCGACCCGGTAGCGATGTCAAAGCTGTTCGGGACGGCAGGATGTTCAAAGTTTTCACCGAGGCGTCCCAAGTAATCTTACGATCATCATTTGCAAGAGTTGGTCCTAAATGGTGGCATTGCAGGAACTTTGCATACACATACACAGATTTGCTTTCCGAGGGACAGATGAGCAAACCATGTGGCTAGTGCAGTGCGTGGCACGTATTGGTGGATATGAACGTGACTAAATTTTGAAACCCAGTCGCCTATTATGCCCTCCAAGTTAATTTGCACACCGTGAACCTGTAACTGCATGACACAGCGCATCAGTTAAATGCGATGAAATAATTCTATCGTGGTAAAAAAAGTGGAAATTTAAATGTTGTTTTTAATTAAATTTTCTCATAGATGCAAATTTTGCCCACATTTTTTCATATTAAATATATATTATACACACATATATTTTTCAACACAATTAAATTTGTGATAATTTGAACAACAAATCAGAAAACTTTAATTCATACAGCTTATTTCTGTCCAAAGTGCAAGATGAGAATAATTGTTCATAGCTGTTCGACCTTAGATAGGATGCAGAAACTACTGCATTCGAGTAACTTCCTAATTGAATTATATCCTTGATTGCGATTTGTTCACAACACTTCGATCCTTGTGTAAACTATTTTCTTGTTTTTCACGGTTGTAGCTTTCGGCCTTGTGACGTCATATAATGCAAGTTATATAAATTCTGTCTTGAACATGGGACTTCAGTCCTGGGCGTTGATGAGAGACGAGTTTCCAGCGGAAATACTGGTAACATACTTACATACATACCTGTCCAAAGCTGACTTCATTGACAAGGTGGAGCAAAAATTACACCTTGCTATGAACAAAGCAGCTATGTCCGAGAAGGCTGTGCTTAAAGTTAAAACAAAATAAAATAAGTATTGGGCGAGAACAGTCGTGTGCCAGCCCTTTCTCCTGTCCATGTCAAAAGGACAGTAACGTCAATTAGAATTGTGAGCCGATGACAGTAGTGTTCAAGTTCTGACATATTACCTTTAATTTCCACAACCTGTAAGCCGAATAAATAATACCATATTAATCGTCACGCTGTCTCTCAATAACCCTCGGATCACCATCACTTACCGAACCAACCTTAGGTTATCTAGGAGGGATGCCACGGAAAAGTGCCCTCTCACAAAAGTTTGATATTGAGTTGGGGGTTGTCTTTCAATTTAAAAATCAATTCGTGTTACATTGCAGCGCTCTCTTAGAAATTAATTGTGTTATTAATGTCCATTCAATGTTCAATGCTCTGCTTCAACAAATTATTTTATTCTCACTCCAAATAAATTCCAAATCGGTACAAGTTCTGAGCTTCCAGAGTACGAGATTTTCAATCTATGTAAATTTGGTTTGCAACCTGGAATATTTTTTCTGCGCTATCTTACCTATATAAAATTGGTTCATTGTAGAAGCGATTGTGAAAATGCTCTCTTATTTTTCTAGACAAAATACAAGTACACTTCAGGACCCGTGTAATGATCAGAAATGCAAACTTGACGATGTTTTCAGTCGAAAACCGCGCAGCGACTGCGGTCGTGTAATGATTTTTAGGGTCGCTCAATGGAATCAATCAATGGAAGGAAATGAGAGCCTCCAATGGGGAAAAATCTAGCAGAAGGGAAAGAGGCGGGCGACGGCGGCGAGCAAACCAATGCTACAATTCCCAGGCGTCTCGAGAACAATGGCTTTCTGTTACATGGAAACCAACTCCATCTCTTATCGAAAAAACATTATTCCTCCGAGTTGAAGACGAAAAGTCTAGGTCTCGGTGAAGAAAACGGCCACAAAAACAGTTCAACAATCTTCATTGAGGATTCTCTTAGTCCATGGTAGTGAAAGCTTCAAACGTTTCCTGAGCCGAATGAGGAGATAACGATTGAAGGATCAGAAAAATTTAGTTTCCGTTATGAATTGTGAAATAAAATTGTGTATGCTAGACGTAGACATGTAGACGATAGCTCTTGATTCTCCGCTTGAACATATATTTCAACATTGACTGTTTAAGAAAATATTATGCCCTTCTAATTATTGATATCGAAATTTTTCCTATTGATCAATTGGAGAAAATATTTTTCATTGATTAAAGGAAACGAAATAAACTCAATTTATTTACTAAAACTTTATAGAGATTTTATGAGTAATAGAGAATTTTTAAAAAACTCGATTTGTAATGAATTTGCGTAAATAAAAAAAATGTATGAAGTTGGGCGTTTTGAAAAAGTATAATCCAATAAGCTAGAACAAGCTCCTCAATATTGGATAGCTGCACCCGAGTGCTGAGACATCAGATGTCTTGCAACTTTATTTGAATTCTAGTTTGCAATGGAGATCACCTAGAGAGATCTCGCTGATCAGACTGATTTGCAAATAAATAGCCTTTGCAATGTCATGAGGAACTACGCATTCTGTTTAGCTGAATGGCCTTCTATAAGAGGTTGTTGAACTCTACGTTCATCGTTGCGCACTGCTAGTCTGTGTTGGTGTTTGCAATAAGAAAGTTGTAAAGTAATAATAGAAAAATTGGCGGTCATATCCCATTGATTTTTTCTAGGATATTTTAGCATTTTAATTCCTTTTTACGTATAGTTTTACGTTTACGAAAGATTTAAATACAAAAATTTTCGTTCGGATTACTTAATAAAATCTATCTATGGAAAAACTATATGCATTGGTAAAAATGGAAATATAAATATATTAGTTCATATAAGGAATGACTGAGAAGTAAAAATTATTTCGAACATACAACGCGATATAAAATCAATTGTTCACAGTCAGATGAATCCTAATACTTAAAACTCACGTATATACATATTTATTTCCGTTTAGCCGAAAGCAAGCGCCAAACTACAACTTGAGATGCTAACTAAATGGACTACATGTAGAAATGTAATAAGCGCCCGTAATTTACCAACCTGTTCTTATGATCCGACCTTCTTGAACGACAAACTTATTCTACGTTGTAACGTACCTTTTGAATAAATTCACTCTGAATCTGTCGACTGCCCAGTGAGCACCTGGTATCATTTCCTTCCTAAGACATGAGGTCGCAGTCGCCCCAGCACGCTTAAACTAGCATTCCATTACAGGGTGACACAAAAAAAACAGAGCTCACTAAAAGTCTTATAACTCCTGAAATTTTATTCAGTTTGAAACAAAAATTCTATGGAATTATGTACAACCTATGTAGCCAACATCTGCAAAATCTCAATTCTATACCACAAAAACTCTTTGTTCTACAGCCGCTCAAAGATATGTTCCAGTGTGATTGTCTGTTTTTGTCTTTTGCATTGAGGTTATTCACAGTCCCATGGGTTCTGAACTTTTGAACCCATCCGCAGATCACTGAGCTGACAGGAAATTCACGACAATTGAAATGGTCTTTGAATCGCAATTGCGTTTCCCGGAAAGACTTTAGCCGAAAATATGCCTCAACTGCAAATGTCTTTTGCTCTGTAGTCCAAGGCATCTCGAAGCTCACACGTGGTAGACTCTTAGATCAATCCGTCTTCTTAATGAATCTGAAACAAATAACAGGATTACTTGAGTATTGTGGAAATTATTCAACTTTTTATGAGCTCTGTTTTTTTTGTGTCACCCTCTACTACATAGGTACATTGCTCATGACACGCATGCCCCCGTCGAACAGGACCTATACAATAATTGTATTTGAGAATTAAAAATTCAACACGGTTGTTAGAAATTCCCAGTTAAATGTCGTTAACGCTACGAGCCTAAATATCCAACGAAACGATGTTTTCTAAGTCTTAACTTGCGAATGTTTTTCGTCAAAGTATTCATATTGGCGTGAAGCAATGCTTAAAAATGTTACTGAGCATGATTATTTGGAAGAAACTTCAGCCTTTATTGAATTTGGGAGAATAAGCTGAGCCAGCGAAAGAGATATTTGTTTTAAAAAATACGTCGTTGTCAACGGGTTCAAGAGATTGGCCTCCCAATCTAATTTTTTTATCAATTTGAACAACGATATTCGTGGTTCAACTTTGTGATGACGGTTTGTGTGTAGAACGTAATTTTTTCTTTTGAGTTTTAATGAATTGGGATGAATTTCAAGTTTTTAATTGTCATTTGTTCACGTTTGTTGGAGAAATTATAATGACTTAAGTATTGATAATCCGTGGTAAATCAAGTGTGTGAATTATAGCTTAGTGAAGGAATGGAAGAAAAAATTTTCCTTCAAAATTGGAGCTATTTACCTTGTATTTTTCAAGAGACGATTTCATTTTGAAAATCAAATGACCAAATAGCAATAAATTCTCAACTGCGTGTCCTTGAAGGTCGATGGCAGCTAGACGGAACAGTTTAGAGGGAACAATACATGCCTCGATGTCGTAAATAATAGGGAGCGGATCTTGAGAGACAGCGCTACAGAAAAATTCAGGCACTCTTTTCGGCAGGATAATTTTAAATTTAAATGTGCAAGAGGTCGTATCATTTACATATTAAGAGCTGGGATGCAGCTCACTGGATAATTTACAGCTTGTTCCCTCCAGGTTAGAAAATTTTACGAGGCCAGCCCCATGTTGACACGATAGTTTCAAAAGTTAAAAGTTTTAGATTTTTAACTTTGAAGGACACTCTGAGAGAACCCTTTTAGTAAAACACGTTTGTGGATAATGGATTCTAAAATTTTTTCTTACAGAAAGGAAAAAAGAAAACTCTTTTGTCGATCATCAAGAGGTTGAATTTTCTGGTAAAAGTTGAATTTGAATTATTATACATTAATTACTCTTTACTTTCTGCATTTAGTAATATCATTGAATAGTTTGCATAAACACGCATTGATAAACTGAGCTTAAAAGTAAAATTTTTTTCAATTCATGTATACCAGCAAATGATAAATTTCTCTTCGACATATAAAGTGAAGCATATAAATCTATACGATTTAAGATGGCTTAAAAAAAGTATATTCTAAACATAAAAAGTTAACTAAAATGTGATTGCTTAGGTCATGAAGAGACTGAGAACTGACAAGTAACTTTTATTATTTAACAAAATAGTAATTTTTCTAATCCCTCTTGAATAATTTAAAACTCCTCACCTCACCAAGTATTAAAAATAAAATAGCGCTTGCTGCGTTCTGAAATTATAATCACAACCACAGCCGCTCCCGGTCGCAAGTCGCGAGCCCGCGGATTCAAAATTCATTTAAAAGTAGAAACTGGTTATTTTTTTTTCGATAAAGAAACAATCAAGTTATTAGACCGCACCAACCAGGCAAACGACGTTGAATCAACGTTGTAATAACATGTGTTTTGTTGAATCAACGTTGATATAGGAAGTGTTTGGTGAATCAACGTTGAAATAACATGCGTTTGGTTGAATCAACATTGAAATGACATGTTTTTGGTAATATATACATTGAAATAACATGTGTTTGGCTTAATCAACGTTGTAATAATATGTGTTTTGTTGAATCAACGTTGAAATAACATGTGTTTGATTGAATTTACGTTGAAATAACACGTGTTTGGTTGTGTGTGGCTTTTTTTGTTGAATAATGTTTTTTGTTGAACCAACGTTGAAATAACATGTGTTTGGTTGAATCAACGTTGAAATAACATTTGTTTAGTTGAATCAAGGTTGAAATAACATGTGATTGGTTGAATTTACGTTGAAATAACACGTGTTTGGTTGAATCAACGTTGAAATAACATTTGTTTAGTTGAATCAACGTTGAAATAACACGTGTTTGGTTGAATCAACGTTGAAATAACATTTGTCAAGGTTGAAATAACATGTGATTGGTTGAATTTACGTTGAAATAACACGTGTTTGGTTGAATCAACGTTGAAATAACATTTGTTTAGTTGAATCAACGTTGAAATAACACGTGTTTGGTTGAATCAACGTTGAAATAACATTTGCTTAGTTGAATCAACATTGAAATAACATGTGTTTGGTTGAATCAAAGTTGAAATAATATTTGTTTGGTTGAATCAACTTTGAAATAACATGAGTTTGGTTGAATATACTTTTAAATAACATGTGTTTTGTTGAATCAACATTGGAATACCATGAGTTTGGTTGAATATGCTTGGAAATAACATGTGTTTTGTTGAATCAACATTGAAATAACATGTGTTTGGTTGAATCAACGTTGAAATGACATGTGCTTGGTTGAATCAACTTTGAAATAACATGTGTTTGGTTGAATATACGTTAAAATAACATGGGTTTGGTTAAATTAACGTTGATATATGGTTGAATAAACGTTGAAATAACATGTTTTTTCAACGTCTTTTGATATGCCTGGTTGGATGTATGCATGTTGTATCGTAATGACGCCCGGTCAGGTGCCGGCCGACTTTGGCCATTGTGTTTCTTATTCGATGCAGTTATCCAAAACGAGAGATCGTTGAGTTATTCATCAAGATCTATAAATCAAATTCAATAATTGTTTGTGTGTTCACCTGCTAATTCTATTCAAAATAGAAAATTTTTTCAACACAGCCATTATGAATAAAGCTTCCCATTATTTTCCTGATGTATGAAACGCAATTTGATTAGAATAAAGTTTATAAATGTTGACTTTGACGATATATTTTTTTTTAATTTTTATGTGGGCACAGAGTTTCAAAATTTCAAATCGGATGCGTGACATTGTTGCAGAGCGAACTGTATCCTCGGGTCGATTGCATGCCATTCAGTGATGAGTAGCAGAACTATCTACATGTTACCGTATCATACGGCATTTGTGGGAATGATTGTTGTTTAACTGGGGTGGAAGAACGAGCAAATCTACAACAAAATCATTATATTGACTTCGAGTGTATCCCGAGCTGTATTACTGAAATAACTTTCACTAACCCAAATGGTATATTAAATTGAACATACAGTAAATAACAATCAAGTAAATGGTAGATGAATATTGGCAATATGTTTGTCCAAAAAACGTAAAAAATTACAGGCAAAAGTTAGAATGTGACAATGAATTACTAATTCTATATGTGATTATTTATAATATATATAAAACAATTGTGATTAATAATTTTTAATTGTTACATAATAGTTTGAATTAACTGTTTTATATTCAAAACAATCAACGAAAATCGAAAGCTCACGACGGAATAGCCTACTATAGACTTGGAACTATTAACCTGAGATTAAAACTTTCACAGTGAACAAACTTATAAGTAGAAGTATTTCTTTAAAAAAAATTAAACGTGAACTTTGACTCTTAAAAACATAACCTGCTAATTTCACTGTGAAAACTGCCTATAAAGGAACATTGAAGAACAATTTAATGGCGGATAAAATATATTTATTCAGTGTTGTATAGGCTCCTGATTTGTGGTCAATACAATTAATGATACTTGTTAACCATTGCCCGGTCAAGATCAGATTTTAAATTTTTTGCACGCTTTAGCAATAAAAGAAACAAAGACAATAGTAGAGCAATTAGTTCAACAAAGTTTGACTAACTGAAACTACTAGAAAAATTTATACTTATATAAAAATATTTCATTCTAGTTATTCTTATTATATAATTATATAATGATTTAAATGGTGATAAAATGCAAATTTACAGCTGAGCTCGCAATTTGGAAACTAATTACGATTGCAATTTGGCGATTGCAAAAAATTCGGCCTGTCGAATTTATTCGACGTTCTAGAAGAAAAGTTACAGAAAACCGATGCTAAATTAATTTTAATTTAAAACATCGTTCAGACATCATCTTCTGTAGCCGTTAATGGCATTAATATTATTCCCAGGAAAGTTTAATCGATATTTAATTTTTAAGTTGAACCTCAAGCGACATAGGTGTTAAATGGACACCGATGTTCTTATATTAAATAGCGATTAAATAGCGAAATGCGAGTTAAATGGACACTGATGTTCTTATTAATATAGCGAAATGTGAGCGACCACAAACAATTTCACAAGCCTGCATGCGTGTGATGTTTTCCAGCGTTGAGGACAAACTCATCGTCGCATTACTGAGGAAGGATCAAAGGATGTGTTGTTCAATTAGAGCGCACGGTGACAACGCAGCGCGGCGCCCAACCCATTTGTTACCCTCATTTCTAGAAGATTTACGCCTTGGCGGTAATGGTCGAGGAGGCTTTCATTCCTCTGAATTATTGCGCTCCTAGTCTCTAATTATCAGCCTGAAGTGAACTAAAGAGCGGACGTGATGTCAAAACGCATGCCGTGTTGTCTGAAGACGTTTACGAGGGCGCTATCATGGTAATTATTATTGTTCTCTCAGGGAGAATGAGGCTCTCGCACTATTAAAATCACGAATATACCAGATACAATTTAGCATAACTCAATTTGAGCCAAAAATCTGAGGTACAAATAATGAAATCATATCATTTCAGAAACAAATTTAACAAGCTGTTCATATAGGATATTCTGGCCTCGGTCCATTTGAAAGCAGATATTTGACACATTCCATAAATAGTGTCCTTAGGACCGGCTAAACTCTATAAGAAGTCCACATAAGTCCACAAACTTATCACGTTAAGGCCGTAAATGATAAAATGAGCCCAGATTCTGTATTAGACTGTGCAAGAGATGAATCACGTCTTCCGTATTAAGTAATCTTGCAGTCATTATCCATGATATACAAAATTATACTAAGTTTAATATATTTTTTAATTCTAGTGGTGTTATTTATTTACAAAGGACTAAAGTAATTAGTTTTCCTGCCTCTTTAAGCCCGATATATTGAAAATTTATGAATGAGTAATTGGCAACGAAAACATATCGGCATCATTTGTGTTTAATATGTACGATAAACGACTTCATATGCGCCTCCTTCATACGAATACACCAGGGCCCAATAATACACTATATAGGGTCCAATAATCGTTCAGCTCACTAATCTGAACTCAGAAACTTACTAGACTGTGGCTCAAAAATATTCAGAAAAAATTCCAGATAAACTGGTTTGGCTTACACCTCAACTGTGTTTTTTTTTTCTTGCTGACATGTGGTCACCCGATTCTAAAAATTACGGAGAGTGTCGTGCATAAGCCGTGATTAAAACTTGGCAAATTTTAATGGCTTAAGCAGAGCGCAGTTTAGCGGTTGGTCGGCGGCCTTTGTCAGGCGGCGTTTATCTTTCTTGCCGCCGTGGAACTCATTAAAGAAGGATTTTCGAGGAGTCCAATGGAGGCCACGAGAAAAATAAGGGATGAGGTTTGCTCCGAATTTTCATTTGGCGTGAATAATCACAAGCGCTCCAAGAATTAAAAGAAGTAAAGAAGGGAATATTCGTTTTTTATTGTTTCGCGGAGAATTGCTGGGCACTTCGTGGGTCACGAATTTAATTCTGTAACTAACGGAAGAAACGACAACAGGCAAATAATTAACAGTGCAGTTTCATTGCGAAGAGAGCATATTATTTCGTAGATAGTCGATATTAACGGGATCTAATCCTTACTGAAATTTTGTGTGATTCAACCATTCAGATTATGATGAAATTTCTGGAAAATATTATTAAGAAGCAGGTAGTTCATTTTGAGTAAAATTAGAGTGTTATGTTTCTTCGAAAAGTTTTTACTTCTATTAATAGATTGCCACTGAACATATAGTTTGAAATTTTTGACCTAATTTAAGTTTTATAAAACAAGATTTTCCGATGAACATAACCTGACATTGGTGGATAGTGATGATGGATAATGATGATGGATAACGATAATGGATAATGGAGATGGATAATGAAGATGGCAAATAAATTCCTTGTGAGGTATTTATAAATTTTCCATTTATTGACTATCTGTCATATCATGGCTGACGATGACTCGTACATTGCACTGGAATTTTTTAGCCTACGTAAGCCATGAAAGGCCCAGCCGAGGTCCCTGAGGAGACGCTCCAAAGTTCAGTTTCAAGCGTAAAATTTAGGCAGAAGTTGGCAAGGTTAGTCTTGTGCTGGGATTACTTTTTGCGTCAAGTTAGCAAGGTTCTATAGCGCGTAAGACCATTTTAAGCCTATCAAAGGCTCATTGTCTGGCAGAAATGGACCAGGCTACTTAGCAAGGCTCCTGCAAGCTTTGCAAATGACAGAATGTATCAAGCGTTGTCCAGGCGACAACGTTTTAGGGCAAGCGGCACGCAAGTCTACGGAAAAAGCGCGCCGGTAAACGGATGCTGTTAGCGTTGCTGCCTCTCATTTGCTTCCCCAGGACAAGTATTAAAAAAGCTCCAGTTTTGCCAGCGTCTTTAACGCTGAGCTGAGTACGCCACAACAAGAATCTCGCTGCCGTCATCTAAGGTAATTATCGAGCAATGGCAGGCGATAATTGCTTCATCTCTCATTGAGTGAAGCCTGGAAAAAGCCATGCATAATGAAGAGCCGCAGCTTCGATGCAGTATACCTGGCACAGTAGGAAGATCTAAGACATGTCAGTCTTTTAGATCAGTAACTGGTATGCAAATACCTACTAAATTACGATCGCTTGTGCTACGTGAACGTCAGCAAAATGTATTCAAATTTATGCAAGAGCATCAAATTACACTTCGCTTAATACTAGCGAGGAATTCGGTGATTAATTCAGTAGTAGGAAAATGTCTGCCTATGAAGCTGGTAGGGAGATGCATCAATGTTTGAAGTTTAATAAATCTGACAGCAGCAGAATATTCATAAAATATTCTCTTCGTGTGTAACAAGTGATCAAATTATCCCTATTAGCTATCACAGCAAGTGGTTAAAAAAAATTAGAGAAAAGTTAATGAGGCAGGTAAACAATGAGCGATATCATTGTTTACCGTCGATAATATAGAACGCGATCATAACTCATTAAGATTTCTCAGCCGCGTTATATCGTACCAAGAAAAATTGGCCAACTGAAAAACATAAGCTGCCATTAAATAGTTGTAAACGAATCCCCAAAAGAAATTGGGATTTTTCTTCATCTTTTCCTAAATCAGAACGGAGTTTGTAAAGTTTGTGATCAACAAAATCTCAACTAAATAAGAAATGAACAGATTCGATCATCAGAAATTTCAAAAAATGTTTCAGATAATAAAAAACCTAATCATTCAAACCATCATATTTTCAATTCTATATTCACTTTAAAAGTTTCTTGCCGATGTTTTAGATAACCGACTTTTTTAGGAAGCTGTGCTGAAGAGTTCCCCATGCATTACCAAATTAATCTCTTTTGAGCTTGTTGATCGAAATACAAAAACTTTAATTCAACTTTAAATCTTTCAGATCACCTGAAATTCGACAGAAAATCTCGCTTAATCTACTAGCAAGGCCTGAAGTTTGTGCGAGCCGGGAAGTTTCTGCTTACATGAGAGCTTATAAAGGATTAAAAAATTTCCGACAAGAGGCTTTCATCAAATGGAAATTGTGCAAGAATATCAACATTCAGATGTAGCTATACAACAGTTATATATAAAGGTTGGATGAACCCGACGTGTTTTCATTGAACCCGATGCTATATATAGAAATGACAAATAATCTTCAGGTTAAAGAATCAAGGTAAGTTGAATTAGCTGTTTAGAAAAGCCAACTCCTGTTCAATATTTTGGGAAAGGGAGTGAGGCCCTAGGGACCTAGCCGTTGAACTCTGAAGGGTGAGGAATTAGATTGAACTTGTTACATGATAACAAAAATTCATCTCACTTTCTACAACACTTCTCTTTAACTTCACTGCTTGTTGTTTGTTGTCTTCTACAAATCTTATAATGGATATTTAACACACTTCTACCTGTCCAATCGATCTGAAATTTTGCACACTTGGGTAAAGTGGAAGATAATGCACGAATCAATCGACAGAATAAATAATTTAAAATTTTTCTTCATATTTTGAAAAAATGTACAAATAATTTTTTAATATTTATAAATAAATAAATTCGTTGCACATGTGTAACATCGGAGACACTGACATCTTTGAAAGTGTTGTCTTTACAAAGTAATTTTTAAATGCATATTATTAGGTTTTTAATTAAAGATCTTAGCATCATCATCACACACTATGATCCTATATTTTAGAACACAAATTTTCGTTAAAGAGTTTGTAAATGACTGCATTGTTGGAATATAACATTTTAAAGTCTATGCGTGACCAATTATTAAATCGTCGTTACTTGGATATGCTCAACAATTCGTTTGCAATTTTTGCAAGTAACTATTTAATTGTAATGATTGACTAAAGCCTTCATACAATATTGGATTTTTACAGGATTTGTTTTGCACGAAGAAGGTCGAGTCCACAAGTCTTTTCAAAGAAAAACTTACAACATTGATTTTGATCAAGGGGCTAGGATTAACCACGAATGTTTACAATACAATTCGCAACAGTCAGCCTCACGCATTGTTACCTATGCAGAACAAATAGGTGGGGAAATTTGCAATAGGCGAAAAACGAGTAAAATTTACAATTAAGCATAAATGAAAAACAAAATAAAAGGCGCAGTTTTTCAGTTTAACATTGGCCCAAAAAGTAATATTTGTGGCCGTCCTTAATAGATGGCTCTAGGATTTTTAACAGGGTTTCAATGTCGTGCAGCCACCGCAATAGACATTGACGACCTTGACATCAAACTCACACGCCTTATTCGTTTGATGGAAGATACAAGATTTATAAATTTTTTACGAGCAAAACATTATTATGTATTATTATTAGATGTATTATATGTATATGTATTATATACATTGTATATTATATGTATATTATGTATATTATTATGTTAGAAACATTGTGTTTCTATTGGTGAAACATTTTCAGGGTAAAAATCTAGTGTTTTAGTTTTCGTCGCACCCTTAGGCAATGTTTTTTCAACATATTATGAATTAATCATGAAGGTATCGCAAAAAATTTGCTCGACATCGGCAACAGTTTACCAAGTTGACCAAAATCATAAACTATCTACATGGTAAATGGGTAAATATGCATTTGGTATGCGAATACGCATAACGCAGAGAGAAAGAATGCGCACCCGGCAATCTATCTTGATTAAATCCCTTTAAGGCTTGTTTTAATATCAGATCTAGCCAAGAAGCACCAGAAGAGAACGACTCTGTGCCTAAACACTCTTTTCATGAAGAATTTACCAGTTCTATGGGAGAACCAAAACAAAAATCGTTAGAAGATTGGCAGTGGCCACTCATTGTCCGCTGACGGAAAATTTGATGCTCGTGAATACAATAAATTCGAATCGGGTTTCATTGATTAATATGTAGCAAGCACCAGCTGTGCGAATCTGTAAATACTTCTAAACATTTTCATTGTTTTTATAATGCAACTTAATTAGTTTTCGTTCATGGCAAAAATAGCAACAGTTATCTCGAATATTATTGTCCACGTTTCGTAATTCGCTTGCAACGTGTCTAGGAATAGCAAGGAACCAGTACCTGCTTCCTTGTACGAAACACAGTGGCGATTACTAACTGGAGTAAATTGAGAAATTATGATAGCTTGACGTCAGCCACCCAGGGCAACAGCTCAGCTCCAGCGTGGTCAACTTGTGCGCCTGACTTATATCGACCCCGAAAACGCTCACACGCTCCGGCCAGCGTGTGACAACAACTTGCTTGGTGTATTTGAATTTAAAATGACAAACTATTTATAACCATTTATTACATGTATGCATTTTCAATTTGGGCTCAGCTCAACTCAATTTCAAAATATTTTTGAATTTTTTAAATTAAATCTGAGGATCTGACGAGGCAATCAGGTACTGGCAGGAATACAGCGAGGTTTTGAAGGTGGTTAAAAGGAGAGATCGCTGTTTAGAATCCCCCAGGCCTTTTGCGAATAAACTTGAATTTAAAACAGCAAGGAGAGAAATAGCTTACGGGATAATTATGCATGTGGTTTCACGATATTTGCAGATGAGCTTCCATAAATATTTTGCAGGAAGAATAAATTTAACATCGACCGCACAAGAACTTCTAACTTGTTAACGCTAGAACAAAATAGATACATCAGTATCAGCACGTGCGAGGCTGTTGAGCAGAGCTGTATATATCAAGGCTGTTGAATGCGAATGTTTTTTTTTTCTTATTTGCGAGTAAAAGAAAACTATCGCTCTTTAATCAAAAAATATCTTACCAAATCCAACATTTCATGAAAAACACTGGGTATCAGCCAAAAACCATCAATCATTTCTCAGATTCAGACGGCATCGGACTAATTTTTATGATCTGAATCCAAATATCAAATTGGTATTGCTCTATTAGGTCAACTTTTTCAGATAATACAGTAGGCCTACGTACCAGACGAGCTACAAATAGGCTATTATCAGAGGTTTTGAGTTCAATCATATAGGTCCTGGGAAAGTGATGGTGGGAGGTGGCGGGATGGAAGCTGTGGGCTATTGTGAAAGTGGGGCAGAGTCGAGCCCTTCGGGGAAAAATTGTCTGCATTTGAAGTGGGCATTACACTTAGTATTAATGTGCCAAACCTAAGCGTATCGAGCAGAAGAATTGCTTCTATGTTGCCCGGTGTTGTAGGCTGTCTGTGCTGAACCTCCAATCTAGGTGCACGATGATAGTTTCGCCTGATGTGGTTCCCAAATCTGCGTTGTCTTTATTTATGTTTGTATTGAATGGTGAAATGTTTGTACCGTCTGCATTATTGGTTTGCCTAATTACTTTCAGTGTGCTTCACCAAGCCGTGCGTTACTTCAGTGTGCTATACCTATATTCTAGCGATGAGATTGCTCTATCATTTTTGACTTTGCACGATGACGAGTTACTGCACCAAGTTCATTACACATCAGTATTGCTAAATTCGGCTTGGAGAAAGAAATAGGGGATCACGGAACTGTAATTTAAGAACTGAATCCACGATCAACTACCAGGGAGCCTTTAAATGAGAGATTCGCATAAGCTATACAAAGTCGAGGGTCTGAAGCATAATTGCATCTTCTTTCAAATGCCGGTAAACGAGCTCAGGTGAACGATTGAGCAATTCAGCCACAAACGAGCCTAGTTCCTTTCGTGCTTTAATAGAGTTCTCCCTCATTGCTGGCAGCAACAGCACGACCGCTGTGCGATCTCCGTACGCTGGTTTAAGCTTTAATTTGCAGGCTGGCAATTATGTAGAAGTAGCTGATTTTTTTTCTTATTTTGCGTATCATGGGAATTAGTGAAAGCTTATAAGAGATCATTTAACCGTGACGGTAACTCGAAACCAACTTAATTAGATGCTCCTAAGTAGTACTAGCAGAGTGTAATGTCTAGTTGAAATGAAAAATTTTTAAGCTGAATTTCATCAGAATTTACAGTAACAACTGTTCATCTCAATTTAAATTTTATATCTATGTCGTGGATTTTTATATATTAGCACTAAATACTTCGTCTTTTTACCGTTACGAATTGGCTGCAGATTTTTTTGCGTTTTTTTACATGCAAAATTTGGGAGTGAATGAAAGATCTTTATGCTCATTAACGTATTATTCTCTGAAATATACACAGCGCTTATCGTTCATGTAATCACATATGAAACTTACGTGTAAAAGTTTCACGGTGCTAAAGGGTACACAGAATACGAAGATCACAGGAGCGTCCAGAACTCACTTCCGAAAGTGTTTAGTGGGAATACTGAAGTGTTTTCCGAAAATGTTGCACAAAACTGCTATTATTTCAGAAATAACTACTATTGGTTATTTCTGAAAGAAAATGTTTAGAAAAAGTCCTGTGAATTTTATGTAGTAAAGAGATTTAGAATAGGAAATCCTTCAAATAATTTGTGCTAAAAATTGATGCCTGAACCACATGTAATAGCTTACAGACTCAACATGCCAAATGCAATTATAGGGGCATTAATTGGGAGTGAAAGGAAGAAGACTAGGAAATATAAAAGAAACAAATATATAATAATGAATTATTGCACCTGCTTTGT
Source organism: Hyalella azteca (assembly GCF_000764305.2). Classification (NCBI taxonomy): domain Eukaryota; kingdom Metazoa; phylum Arthropoda; class Malacostraca; order Amphipoda; family Hyalellidae; genus Hyalella; species Hyalella azteca. The sequence goes on along the minus strand of NW_025934948.1, from coordinate 187,824 downwards.
TCAGATTCACCTCAAATCTAGATGTTAGTGCGATTTACTTGATCAAATACTAAAGCTCTTTCAACAAATGTATAATCAATCTAAATGGTTTAATGATCTGTGGAAATCAATAGAGACCAAAACCGTTTACTTCTTCCTACAAAAAGTAATAAATGATCTATTTTAGCATTGTGGAATACTTTAAGTTGAACCGGATATGTTAGCGACTTTATTCTAACGAAAATGGATAGACTTTTTATAATCTAATACGAGATGCTGTCAAATGACATTCATAAAGCAAATAAAATGAATAAAATCGTCTTCATGATGAAATCAGATAATTTGTTGTAGCTGCGTTAAATTATAATTTTTTCTGTTCTTTTCTGTTGACTTTTGCATATGATGCGAATAGCTAGATTTATCTAATAAATGTTTTGTACGTTATCTTTTTTAAGATCCGAATCATGGGAAGGTGTAAACAAATAAGGCAATAATATAACATCAAATTGGAGATAATCTAATAGTTGCTCATCGTTAGTTACGCTTATTATGCCATTTTTTAATTTTCTTTAATATTATGGGTAAATATTTAAAAAGGTAATATAAACAATCATCGAAAAGTAGTATAATTAATAGTCATTACTCGATATAATTAACTAAAACTCGTAAGATAGAATCTACAATATAACTCTTTTGGAGTTCTTGAGGTAAAACGTATTTAGGCAGGCAGTTGAAGTTAGTAAAATGAATGAACTTTGCCAAGAAATATCGTTACTGAGCGGAAAACTTAAATTCAAAATTCAGCCCAGAACATAATTTTCATAAAAACAGAGAAAATGAATGATACGTGAATTCACGTATGAGTACTTATTGTTTTATTTATTTTTAATTCGGTGCGAATCTGTGCCCGTTCTAATTTTTCTATTTCTTGACTTAAAATTAGATGATGAGCCTCAATTTAGATATATTCCGGCAGAAAATAACTGAAATAGATCTTTATTAAGACGACACAAATTAAAAACAATGCAAGAAAAAATAATTTCCTCAAAAATAATTTCTCTTCACGAAGGCTGGAATTATTTTTAACCTGTTCTTAACTGAATTTTCACAGGAATTTTTGAATAAAAAGTTGCTTTCATTCAGTTGTCAGCCTTGACGTATTAAAATGAATAACCATGAATAAAAATGAGCAAAATACCTCATATCTTAATTGTCATCTGTTCACCCTTCCACTTTCTTGAGATTGCTGTTATTGATGTATATCTCACTGATAATCTCATATAAACTTACATGAAGAATAGTCAACATAAGCTAGATGATATTTGGGAACCCACCGGAAAGTGTAAATGTGTTGCGGCGTCAAAAAACGTTGACATGTATCTCTTTTTTCATAGCATTTGGGAAAATTTTGCCTTGGAAAAATGAGTTTATGTCAATTTCTTACATCAACATTCCGAATTTTTTGGATCAGAAAGTCTTGGATATCATGAGAATGACTCTAAAAGGACTTCAATGAATATTATATTTCGTTGATCTCGTAGTCGATAGTCCTAAGATAAACTGAAGGGATGAGAGACCCTTCGAACATTTACTTCATCGGTCGGTATCGCGATCTTAGTGACAAAAAAATATTCCAAATTACAGAGGAGAATTTCACGAAAATTTTTCACACGATCTCATTGCATTTACCTCCTCATTTCGTGCATGGTTATGCGATTTTTAGCGCATTTTCTCATGTATGGGAAAAAGGCGCTATTGTGCTCGTCATGTCCGTCCGTCTGTCTATCTGTCCGTGACTTCAAGTTTTCGTCGATTTTGAGAAAATGCGCTAGCTCTCTGTCACTCACTGCAGCGAATACTGAGTTATATTTTTTCATTTGTGCTCAAAAGCTATTCTGCTAAAGGGATTGCCAACAGACAGATGGTTTTAAGTAAAAAAAAGGATATAGTGATCTGAAACCAACCAAATAATATATCGAAATGGTCTTTATAGCCGTATAAATTGTGAATGAAGCTAAAACAAAAAATTTTACACGACCAAAACACAAGTGTAATGTTTATATGGCTGTAATGTGAGTGTATCAAGCAATTTTTAGGGAAATTTCTTGATCACTGAAAAATGTCGGAAAACCGGACGAGGGTGAAGGGAAAGCTCTGGTTGAGTCTATGTTCCTTTAATATTTGTATCAGAAAGTGGATAAGGTTATTATCAATAAATATAAATTTCCATAAATATTTACTGTAGACTCTGTCATTATAGAAATACATAGAGGTGACACCCAAGGGTTGACAACATACTCTTTTATTAACGGTACGTCAACAATAGTTAATTGATATACGGATCCAAGCAGTGGCGTCACTAGGCCTACTTTAAGGTAAGGTTGCCGGCTGGCCTTTTCCAGACAATTCCCCGATTTAGTTTTTTTTGCAATTGAGTTGGCCGGCTAAAATTAATAATGGCTGAACATCCTTATTGAATTTTAAAAAAGTGATTCAAAGTAATATAAAAATTTTATACAGGCCACTACAAATATAGTGGAATATAATGAGGTAGAGGCCCTTTTTGGCCTTTTTCGTCCGTGAACTTTGCCGTTTTTAGCCATCTGGCAACCCTGCTTTAAGGAGGCTTCAGCCCTTCTAAAATCTTCTTAAGCCCCCTTAAATAATGTATCAATTAAAATTACTTTTTTCTTTTTACTTTCGAAAAATTTAATCATCTGAGGCCTGAATATAATAATCATTCAACCAGTCATTATTAACATAAATATGATCTTTAACCTCAAGAGGCCTAGCCCTTTGTCCTTATAACCTAGTGACTCCCTTGGATCCAATTGGTAGTATTATGATAGAAATTAATTCTAATGACTGTGATACTATACATACGATTGAATAGAAAAATATAAAAGTGTTTCTGGATGATATCGTGACCAAGGTAATTTTATTGTAGGCTATTTCGTCTTATTGCCCCTGCGAATGGTGGCTGTGTTGGAAAATTCTCCGTTAGTGTTGGACGTCTCCTCTCTGTGATCTAGAACCTGATTTACTTTCATAGACTGGCCTCCGTCGGATGTGAACTGAGGAGGAGGAAGATCTTCCAAATTTATTGCTAAGCTTTCGAATGATGTAGCATTTGGAGGTGGGCCAGGGTCGTTTGCGGTGCTGCAGATGTCGTGCTTCCCTAAATCCGACGATGGAGAATAATCCCTTGATGCCGAGTCCTGGAGATTTCTATGTTGCTTTCCATGCAAGTCCTTGGGTCTGTTGTCATGGCTGGGTGACGAGTACTGAAAGGTCGACAAGGGGTGTTGGCCGCAAGTGGCTGGTGAAGAAGATTGGTGAGCGGTGGAAGATGATTCCAGGGATGAACATGAAGAAGGTGCAGGAGATATTATGTTTCTATCATGCAGGAGCACAGGCACAATTTGTGAGCCTCTATTTAATACAAGTTGAGCTGAGGGATCACAAGCTACCGTACTGTACTGACTAAGAACTCCGCCGTTACATAATACGGTTGGCTTGAGCCCAGTTAAGTTAGGTGACACATTAGCGTAACCCGAAGAGTTGGACTGAGTAAAATTATCTTCTGGAAGATTCGGATGAAGAAAATTTTTGTCAGACGAAGGCTTAGGATAACTATTGTCATTGACGAATAAACCTGCTTGGTTGTGAGGACCTAAATTTGAAGGAGTAGGAGTTAAGTTTGGTCGTATGTTTTGCAGAGTTGCTGAGTTTAATTGTAAACATTGAGAAAGGTAAGGCGGGGGTACAGAAACTGGAAAGCTTGCAACTTTAGGCTGGTAGGGCTGGGAAGGATGAGTGGGAGCTTGAGGAAGACTTGCCAAAGGATGGGCTGATCCTTTTCTTTGGGACTCTCGCTGCAGCTGTAAGGCATTCACCGACAGCTGCATAGACAGAGATAGAATGCATGTCTTACGTTTCAGAAAACTACAAACATTTCACCTAAAGCAGCTTAAACTATGAAAAATAAATCCATTGCCTAGACCGAAAATGTTATGTACTTGGGTCGTTTTGAACATTTGTCGCCCGCAGGATTTCTGAAAATTTTACCACTTAAAACTTTCGTTTATAATAATTGCACAGCTATTTTTGAAATGGACTTTTATGTTGTCATTGGCAGTTAAAGTTGCTTGAAGGAGTTAGAAAAATAGGAAGGCTGGCTTAAGGTTTTTGTGTGTTATTACAAAAGACCGCAAAGTCAATTCAATTAGATCTCATTCATTTATTTACTAATTTTATTATCACAGATTTTCGTTGTTCGAAATTCATCACAAGATTCTTCTTTTTTTTTTGCATAACAAATTTTCAGAGTAATTTAGAAGGATTTCCAGATAACAAGCTTACCCAGGAATCAGAGCTGACCTCAGGAACATTTCTGTTTGGTTTTCTGGGCAGCAGGTCGGGCGAGTCTTGTTTGTCAAGCGAAGTTTTGGAGTTGCAGCGACGCTGGGACCTCGAGCTAGGGCGTGAGGTTCCTTGATTTCCTTCTGGCAACATGATATCAAAATTTCGATGTGTCGGCTTTTAGGCTAAAGCAGCAAAATGCGGCTTTAGGCTAATCAGAATTTGAATGTTTATATCAATATTACGATGTTGTGTGAATTTGACTCATAATTTCCAGGTTACCCAGAATGTTAATATTTGTTTTGCATGCTTTGTAAGTCGAATGAGTGATCATAGGCATTGCAAAAATTTCCTTGCACAATTTTTTATTTTTTATTTTATCGGGAAAAATATTATAATACCTACATTGTCAGTCAAAGTGTAACTTCAGGAAAAAATTACAGCTACAAGTTCTAAACTTGATAAAGCTAAACGATTTGCGAATTCTTTTACAGCGGATAGATCAACGATTTGCTTAACATACATGAAATAACGAAGCCCCATCATCTAAAACACAGCAATCAGCAAGGAAAAATAATTTGGTTTGAAACTTAACTACGATATTCACATAGTTTTGTGTTCCTACTTTTCTCGAAATTTTAAATTCTTCTCATTTAGTATACACATGTTAGGACTGCCACTTTCTGAAGCAACGATGACTTGAGTCAGAAGTGTCCCGACTGATGATACGACCAATTAAGATCATCGAATACCTATAGACATGACACATGGAATTAGATCAACTTAGAACGTATACTTAAAAACTTACTCGGATTCTTCTGGAGTACAGGCGAGTATTCGGTCGATATCTCCGTGCCATCTCTCGCGCTCAGTAAAGATTCCCGGGATGCCGCGTGGTCTTTGTCTTGCTTGCCATCGCGACCTCTTGCGACGAAGCTGTCACTGGAACAGTCCTCGATGACCTCGCAGTTTTGGAGGTTGAGGTCATTGGGTTCCACCTCTGCTCGTTTTCCCTCAGCTCTAATCGTTGTAGGAAGGCCTTTCGATGCCGCTAGGATTGACCGGCATCGCACGACCGCGGCCACAAGTATGGCGGCAATGACAACCCCTCCTACGACGAGCGCAACAGCGACACTAACGCTTGATGTGGTCCCGCTTGAAGAGGGGAGAGGTGGCGAATTCTGTGCGGAACCTTGCTCCACTGAAAGACGAAATTATATGAAAGACGAAAATTTAATTCAACTCTGCCATGAACACATGTATTTCCGATAGTAGAATTTATAACATTTTGATATTGTTAATGAGCATGGATCTCTCATTAAAAGACTAACTCTTTCGTCGGGCGAAAAATTTTTTTACTCGTGCACATTCAAACTTAATTCAAATTCATGTAAATTTATAAATTGGCGAGATTACAGTATGATTAACTTACGGTTTGCTCGCACGGTTTCTGGAGCAATATCCTGTTGCGGCGGTCTGGGCTTGGTGGTGAGGACGAGAGTGCTGGCTTTGCTTTTACCCTTGTCGTGCATCGCCCGAATTTGTACCGTATAATTCATCTCGGGCTTCAGGTTCTCCAGCGGAAAAACAGGTTCGTGCCAAGTAGCCTGATACTTCAGCTCATTGCTGTCGCTCTCACGCACCTGAGTGGCAACAGTCACGTATTGCATCGTCTGGATTGATTTATCCTTTTTAGGATGAATTAAACATTGCATGGTTATTATCTTCTTGATATTATACTGATGGCAGGGGTGGATGAAACGCCTGGTTTGAATCACTAGTGTTAGAGTTTTGAAGAAGAAAAATATGTCTCATTGGGATTTCTCAATGAAAAATAGGTACAGTATGCAAATTCGTTAATAACTTGTGCCATATGTTCGCTCGAGTTGAGTTACTCGAGTTTCGATATTGCCAGCCAGTGAATTATTCAACATTTAAATTTTTTAGGATCAAATAATTAGGATTTGTGGCGTTCACATTAATCTTGACTCGGTTTATAGCCTTTCTAGCGCATATGCTTATAGATACACATAACCGAGAAATATGCTGAGTTTTTAACAAAGGGTTTTATCGAGGATTTAGTGCATGAATAGATTCTCTTAGGACGCCATAATTGCTGCTTATTAGACTGTCAAGTCAGATGGGCATCCCCTCCGTTAATTGCAACTTTTTTGTTCGCTCGATATCTTCTGTCGACAACAAATGTTCTCACATAGGAAGACATTCTTCTTGGTTTATTCAGCAATCACTTTAAGTAATTTGTGTTCAATTTCAATGATTACCAATGATACTCAAAGAAGTTTTGTAATGTAAAACTATGCTTGCTCGAATCTGTTGAGAAGCTGTTGAATTATTTTCGTTGCTGCAACACCATCCAATTATGATCGACCTGACATAAATATTCATTTAAAGACAATTTTAAATTTATAAGTTAATAGTTACATTAATTTGACAAGAATAAAATGCTGTTGAAAGGTATTTCATTGCCTTCGTATTTAGAGGGGTCATTGTAGGTTGACCATTCCAAGATATTTACAATGCTCATTTTCGGCCGTTGATACCGCTCCTCAAAGTTGATACTGTGCAAGTTAAATTTTCATGTGTAATATTCTTGATGATATTCTAAGGAAAATCTGAGTTATATATTACATTGGTGGTCGAGCGTCACCTCGATAATGAACTTGAGTTGTAGACCTCCGGAGTTGCCGGCTGTGCAACTGACCAGCGCAGAGAACGCGGTCACGTCACTCGTGGTGCAGTGCGTCACTGCTGATGGTGGCACTGAAGTGAGGAACAATTCAGCCCTTAACAATCCTAAATTTTCTATCTGAAATTGTTCATGGGAAATATCTTTGGACATTAAAAATATCAAAGAGCTGCTAAGAAATAGTCGAAAAGAAGTGTTACTGCCGACACGTGAGTGAACAAATTAATTCTGACTCGTTTTAGGCAACCTTGTTGGATACATCGTTTTGTATTGTAATCGCTTCCATTTTGGAAAATTAAATTGATTCAATTCCTGATTGAAAAGAAATTAATAAGACCCCCTGATGAAACGTAAAATTTGCAATAACGGAAAAATAACCTTCATTTGAAGGTAAAAATACACTGATTTAAAACTGGGACCTCACGGATTTCACTCACCGACTTTGTGAATGAGGAAGACGCAAGGTTGTGAAGACGCTCCAACAGAATTGCTGGCCCAGCACTCGACTCTGTGCTGTTCTGCTGACTCATCATCTCGCCTCTTGACGCGATGATTGCGTCGCTTCAACAATAATTGCTCGTCTGAGGTACTCTCATTTGTTATTAACCGTTTCAACGTTCTTTCCAATAGTTCATGTGAAAGATCTCTTTCTAACACGACATCTTTATTGTGAGACGCATAATTCTGGTCGTATTCTTCTATATAATTCATTATATTTTTCAACTTTTTTCTTGTGACACCGAGAAGTTTTTGGCTAGCATTAAGAAAAACACGAAAATTTCCATTCCCCTGTGCGTGATTCATCTCACTTACAGATGCTATAGAGGTCGAGTATTTTCTCGTCATATGTATGTGATTCAATTTTTGAATAAGAGATTGCTCTTTTGCTTCGGCATATTTCGGAATGACGGTAGTTTTATTCTTGATAAAATCTGCTCTCTCGGATGAAGTCTTGGGCTTAAGTGTATGACCAGCCTTGTCATCAATAGCTGTTGTTGACGGGCCGTTCACTGCTGACCGAGCTTTCCGCTCGTGTGGCTGACCTGACTTGTTCAGGAAGCTGGATTGTTTTGGGAAAATATTTTCTATTTTATGCCCAATGAAATCTGCCATTCTATTTTCCCGAGTTAAAACTTGTTTTGCTAACGTTGCCCACATTAATTCATCGTCGAAATCTTCGATGTCGCTCAAATCGCTGATTTGAAACGCGTGGGAATTTGGACGAGTATCGCCCTGATATCGCAAGTTTTCCAGCACCGTCTCCCAGCCATCTCTCTTCGATTTACTGTTGGTCTCGGCCAACATTTGATTGACGGCAGCCTGCCTAGCTGGCTGTTGATGCTTGTAGCTCTCCTTGTAACCTGGAGGCCTCAAATCAAGGTATTCTCCGGGGAACGTGTCAGGAGAACTAATAGCGTCCTTCTGCTGCTGCGGCTCACGCTCTTTTTTGAGAACATCTCTGATTCGCGCCGAGAGCGACGAATACGAATGGTTGCTGATTGTGAACCAACCGGTCGAAAATAGGCCCGAGTCTTGGTGGTGGATTTTCTGGCGAGTAATCTGCAAATATGGTATAGGAGGATCAGGGATTAAAGAAAGGTAAAAATAAGTAGCCAAATGCATCGCATGATAACGATGCTGAACAACTTTCCAACTTCTATTAAATTCATCACATTCAGAAATATGATAAGAATAAATAATCTTCATAAAGACATCTGATTATAAAAACAATAATCCTAATGAATGATTTGATAATATCAGAGAATCTTACCAGATTAAGTGACGACGAGTGTAAAGGTAAGTTATTCCAGAATTTTTGTACAGTCATCTATATATAAGCGTAGTTTCAATAAATGGAATAATTAATATGTAAATTATAAATCTAGTCAGCTTATAATTATTTTTCTGATGCCTAGTACATTGTTATTCCGTGAAAATATATTGTGTTGGCCTTGCTAAGGGTTGCTGTTGCTGGTGTCTTAACACTAAGATCTTATTTTTAGACTAATCAAAAAATTTGAGATCATAATGAGTTAAATTTTTAGCTCATGCATCTGCATCGTTACTGCCAGTTTGATGCTAGATTGTCTGATTGCACGAGTCAATCAATATACAAACGACATATTGCTTCGGCCTTTCATCATCTGCACGTAGGATAAGAAGCAACGGGAATTACAAGAAAAATTTGCGCAATGGGATCTATTTATAATTAAGTGTTTATCTGATGCTTATATCACTAAGCGGTAAGGATTAACGGTATCGGAATTATTAATTTGCGCTCTTGCACGGGGCTGTCCTATACGGGTCGATAAAGTTGGAGTTTGGTGTCTGGCACATATCTTTCACTGCAAAAATGTTAATAACATCATTTGTTTGTTGTCAAGCACATATTACTTATATTGCAAGTTAAGAGTATTACTAAATAAATAAACTCACAGTCCCGGTGCGCGCGGTCTCTGTGGTCCACCAGTCGTACGTGAGAGCGAGTGAGGGCGAGGCGGCCACGTGGCACGCGAGCTCGACGGTCTCCCCAGGCAGCGCCATCACTTCCTGCACGTCCGACGTCCGGCAGTGCGGCACGTCTGCTCAATGTTGACAAGGGCCATATTTTTATTAGTTTTAATAACGTCAATGTTAAAAAGTGCCATATTCCTAATTATTTCAATTACGTTAATGTCAACAAGGGCCATATTTTTATTAATTTTATTAGCGTCAATGTTAATAAGGGCCATATTTCTAATAATTTTAATAACGTTGATGTTAATAAGGGCCATATTTCTAATAATGTTAATAACGTCAATGTTAACAATAAGTAATGGTGCTTCTGCAGTAATTTCAGCACCATTAACATTCTTCTGAACTCTTAGATGATTGCTTGGCATTCTATTTAGATCGATACAAAAATGCTAGTATTTCGGTTTTGTAATTTTGCTATTGCTGAAACAAAAATTATCCTCCTTAAAATTTTATCTTCTCTGCATACATTAAACATTTTTATGGATTATCATCATTAAACGGCTATTGAATTCGGGCAGAATATACTCAATTTCAGATTTCTCTGCGGCTGAAGTGTTTTTGTGATTTTCATTAAAAAAGTTACCATCCCAATGCTAATTTTACGGAGTCATGCTCTTGTTCTCGGAAATTCAAAGTTCAAGTTTGCTGATTGATGATCTGTACTCTGAGCTCGGATTGAAGGCAAACTGAACTGCTTCCATGATTTAGGGTTTCACTCGAGGTATTTTTTTCCTATCAATTTCTTCCGAACTAGGAATACAAATGATAGTACATAAATTTAATTACCACTGCACCAGTTCCTCTAGCAGAACTGAAGCAAAAGACACTGCAGATTTAAGCCGCTATGGTCCGAATAAAAAATTGACACTGCAATCTACGCTCTGAATATTTATTGCCTGTAGATATTGAGAAAATATAGTTTGCATTCACAACGCAAATGCATTACTTTCAACATCAACGATTGAGTAAAAATGGCTTATCTCTCATTCTATGAGTTGGAAATAATGCGTGTAAAAACATTCAGTGAGTATACAGAGTTTACAGACAATTATATCGTGCAGTGCTATGTAAATGCGAACAAAATTCCGGATGCAAGGCTTAAACAACGCTCCGCTTACATCACTTTACACTCATTATATTATTAATTCTCGTAATTTCAGTTATTCTAATGACAATATGGAAGGTACAGACTTACAGTCCACATGCAGAGGTACGGCGTTGCTCTGACCATCCCCGACGGAGTTTGAGGCCACACACGTGTAGAGTCCAGCATCAGAATCTGTCAAGTTCATCAGCAGGATCTTGTTGCCTTCTGCTACGATGCCTTCCGCCCTCGCTACGGCGCGCCCCTATAAAAGTATGTTTAATAGCTTATTAGTGACGTTGACAAAACATGGTTGACAACGTATGGTTACTTTAATAATATGAACTTAGTTCTTTCATGGGGAGAAAAAAGACCGGCTCAGAGGCGAAATTTCTTTATTAAATGTATGGGTTCGCAAGTTCTAGACTTACCGATGCCACTATCATCTCTTCAATCAAATAGCGTTTCATTTGACGCATATTACGTTCATTGTTGCTTCGAGTGCTGCAATGACAATTTATTCGTTTAATTGCACTGAACATATAATCTGTTTTTGAAATCTGCTCGTTGCTTTTAGACATTTTAATATATATTGACTACGCGAACCTTCAAAATATTTTAGGCTGTTCATTCATCATACAACTAATATGATTAACGAAATAAAGATGTAATAATAGTGATCGATGCACTATGATGAAAAACATTGTAAATAATACTGGAAAAACTGAAATTTTAATACTGGAAAATTAATACTGGAAAAACTGGAAAAACTGAAAATTTGCGACGTCAGAAAATCATTCAGATGTAGAAATTCATGGCGTGTCAACAGGTCCAAATTCTTCTTAGAAGCAAAGTGTTCGACAAAAATTTTTCTCATCTCCCACGAGACACGAAAAAACTGCGCCAATGACGGAATAAATGCATGAGATGCCACAATTGATGCTCCTGCTAAAATGTCCCGCTTCATTGACGTGATAGTGAGCTCGTAAATTTAAGAATAAACCCGAAAAGGAGCCAACATTTTTAGGCATAAACAACAATTCATTTCCGGGAGGTATTGCTCTCTCGAGAGCACAGCCATTTCCTGAAAATAGTCCCGCAACGGCAAGCGCGCGGAGAGATTTAATATTGTAATAAACTCGGACGTATGAGCAGACCTTCTGAATGGAAGACCTCGGGAATTTAGAGAAGAAACGCGGCACTCCTATGCTTCTTTTCAACTCTTGCGTGGTTGTGGCCTGAACTAGTGAGTGGTTTGTCTTTACATTTAGTTTGGACCACCTTATATTATATTACAAAAGTCTTACATAAATATGGAACTTAATTAATGATTATCGTAAAGGAATCGTGTAAGCAACGAACCTTAAAAGTATAAATAATAGGAATGCCTTTTGATGATTTAATTTTTTATAATTCTCACGATAACCGTCCTTGTTACGTGCAATATGATGACAACTTGATTTGTTGTCCAAAATCCTTTAAACAGTAGTTCTTCATCTCATGACGAGCTACATTGTTCAGAATATTTTTTTTTGTGAAAGTAAATGTCTAACGGCACATGGACTTGAGGTAGAAATAATTATAGCTGTTAAAATAGTCTTCATGTTCTAGCTATGCAGTAGTTTGTTACCGAAGTTTGTTACCGAAGTTTGTTACCGTAATTTGTTACCGCAGTTTATTACCGTAGTTTGTTACCATATATTGATACCGTAGTTTGTTACCAAAGTTTGTTACCGTAGTTTATTGCCGTAGTTTGTTGTTGGAAGCGTTTTTCTTTTAATTCGCGTGAGTCAATTGAGTTTCGCTGCATTCAAATTAGATTTGTGGATAACGATTATTTTGAGGCGAAAAATTCGCGACTGACCAACGTCAGGTATGATTTGGACAACAACCAAAAGGCCCACCAATAACAATGTGAGCTCAGGGCAAAATTCTTCGAATTTTTAAGGAAAAATATCATCGGGTTTGCGTAGGCAATACGCTATACACTGGTTAGAAGGTTACCAAAAACTTTCGTTCATTTTATTGGTGGCGGATATTAGTTTGGGTGGCACCATGGACAGAAAAATAATAAAATCGGTCAGCTTTGCTCCAAGTTACGCTCCCTTTTCACATCTCGTTTATTCATGTGTCAAATATTGGCTAGCAGGGGATGATTTTTAGATTTTACTTGAAAAAGGCTGATATCACTGAACGCCGAATAGAACTGGGATTAAAAGGGGGCAACTGGAGGGGCAGAACTTTCCTGAAGACGCATGAATTTAATTTAATCTCAGTGAAAAATACTATATTTTCATAATTGCATTTTGAATATATTATCATACATAAACTTGCGTTAGATTCGCTAGTTCCTCTGGATATTTAAATAATTTTGATCTTTGAAAACATTCAACTCGATTAAGAGTGGGCGATGCATACAGAGTCTGTAACCAAAAGGCGCTAGCTACTGAAGCTCGATGCAAATGAAGCATCAGGGTAGGGCTTAGTCGAGTAGAAAGCAAAACTGCCATTTATTTAGTATTGAATAAACTTATTGTACTTTATCCATAGTATTATCACGTCATTGGACTGACATCATTGTGGTAGGAAGTGCATCTTTGTTGAATGATTGAAGCACTGAAAAGTCTTCACCACTTTCGCCGGGCCAGAAACTGGCCACTATTCTCATAATTGGCGTATTACAAACACGAAGCTCATGATATTTTAAAGCTATAAATTTAAAAAAAAACTCAATTGGTTAAGGTCGAATAATTTCAGTGCATTAGAAGACGAAGCTGACAGAGCAGCAACTCACTTTAGTTTGAGCGACATAAAAACTGAATTCGTGAAGTTTCTATTAATTCAAAGGAAATGCGACTAACGAATGCATTTCGACTGAAAAGTATTGAAAATTTTTTAGGAAAACTACACTGATAAATTTAAATATAAGTCACATTTTTGAGAAGAGCAACGGTGTAAGATGGAGGGTTGGCCTCAGCTCGGCACTCGAGCGTCGCGGTGTCGCCGGTATGGAAGCGCGAGCCTCCCACAGCGCCGTCCCGCGCACCCAACACCTGCAGCGTCGCGCTGGGCACGTCTGGCAACAACACAGGCAGTTGCTAATGCAAGTCTTCTAACCATTTAATTTTGTTTATTCTGGCAACAGTACAGAAGTTTCTAATGCAAGAGTTCTAGCTATTTAATTTTGTTCATTCTGGCAACAGCACAGGCAGTTGCTAGTGCAAGTGTTCTAACCATTTAATTTTTGTTCATTTCGTATTGCGGAAATCTTAAATCATAATTTTGCACAGGGAGATTATAAGTAATATCCTATCTCACAGCCTGAATAAATAGTCCGATTAAAGTAAGCGAGATATATTGAAATATATGCAGCTCAAGTTCCATGATAAATGAAATGAATAGAAGTGGCTATCATTTGAATATAATTGTGGGTGCATGTGGTACACTGAGCATCTGAAGTACTCACAAGTGACGGCGAGTGTGATGTTCTTGGTGATAGAGAGGTGAGGTAGTGTTGGGGCTGTGGCTCTACAGGCCAGGACAGCGCCGTGATCTCCAGGGTTCGCCTCAAAAATGAGTTCGGACTCGCTTGTGTCCACGGAGTGATTCTGAGAAGAAAAAACATAGTTGTGAAAACCTCGTGCGATATAATTGACCACCGTTTTAAAGCTGATCGAGGGCCTTTCTGTCATTTTGGCAACGCAAAACGGCGAGTTAATTTCAGTATGTATAAAATTAATATGACCGATTTGATTCATGTCAACAATTTTATTAGGGGAAATTTAGGGATTCTCTTGTAGTGCGATGGACGAAGTACTGCAGAGTTTTCTAAGGGAAATCTTATACGTGAAATTAACGTTGCAGACGCGAATCAGTCTGAAAGCTGCCAAATTATTATTCAGCGTTTTATGATAGAAGTTCGTAATATAAATTGATTTTTATTTAGATACATTTACTTTCGTTCAAGATGCATTGATGAATTGACTAAAAACCAAGCCCTAAAAAGTTTGCTTTCCGAGTGTAACACGTCGACACTTTTGGTTTACCATTGAAAGTTGAGTTTAAAACGTATATAAATAAATTTTCTTATTATGGTAAGCGCATATAATTCAGAAGAGTATGCGACGTTGGTTTAAAAATAATACTTTGAAGCTTCTAGAAAAGACTTCTATTAAATCATTGAAGCTTCTAGAAAAGACGAATTGAACTTTCTAATGGTGATTCAAGTCTGAAATCGTTGAAGTCGGGACTTTGTGAATACTCCAGGGTTCTAAAGTTAGCATAGTTTTGTCCGAAAAAAAAATAATTGACCAAGTTGATGACGAAATTAATGTACTTTAGCCTTTGCGTGTGTTGTGAATACAAAAATACTCACTTGAACATTTAAGAATACCTAATGTAATAAATAAAGTGTAAAATATCGGAGATATAAATAAAATGCAAAATTTTGATGTCGGGTCGTTATCGCTCCGGTTGTTCAGGGTAAACGTGGCACAGATCACAGTTCAAAAGAGGTTGCATTAGGTCTGAACAAAAGGGCACAAATTTCTTTGAAAATTAGTCAAACCTAAGAATTTCTGCAGATCTCTAACTGTCGTTGGTCTAAGATATTTTGGTACTGCTTCAACGAATTTTGGTTTCTTTTGAATGTCAGACTCGCTCACAACATGACCCAAAAATTCCACTTCGCGTGATACCCATGCACGTACATTTTGATGTTTGATGCTTTACCTTAATGCCATTCTCGGTCAGAATAGACAAAACTTTATGCACGAGGGATACATGAGACATAAAATCAGATTCGACAATGAGAATATCATCATTGTAAATTTTAACCATATCGCTAGAAACTTCTTTGTACAAAATATTCTGCAGAGTTCCCTGAAAATCCGAAGGGGCCGTCTTCAACCCGAAAGGCAAACGTCTGAACTGCCATTGATTATTATTCGAGTGAATGCTGTAATTTCCCTGTTGGATTCACGCAAGGGCACTTGATAATAACCCTTCATCAATCAAGACACGACCTTGATGGGAAAGTTGATTAGCCATTCATCAAAATTGAAATTTTAGAGTCAAACTAAGCTTCCATGAATGATGAGGAAGAATCAATAGGAAAATTGTAGTTACTATAACCGAGTTTTCAAATGAAATGCAAAAAGTTATCACTGGAATGAAGGATGTATTCCGATAATTTTCTAGACACATTTTATCGAATCAGATCGAAGTTAGTCTACTCGAATTGATGCTTCTGAGTGAAACTGATGAAAATGCTCTGCAGAAGAATGAGCTGAAAAGTTATATTGGATGACAATGACACAATTTCTCGCCCGTCAGAAAGTCTTTAACTTTTTAAAACAAATTTTCCTATACAGTGGCTGGTCTTGATATAATTGGTTCAAGAAATAATAGAACATTCATATCTCATATAAGAGGTATTCAATTATATAGTTGAAATTCTAAGGATTTGTTGCATTACTTTTTTTTATCATTTTTAGAAAAAAATTATTTGCATAACCGGAGTCTCCAAATGATGCTGCTTGCAAATTTCATGCGGAACTAAATCTAGATGTGGTAAATGAGAAAAAATTAACTAAATACGAGGTTATGAGGAACTCGTAAATTGAATTTATGAGAAAGTCTTACCAGCAGAAAAATCAAAATTCAAATATAAAATGAAATAGATCGACATCACACAGAAATTCTGTAGGTATTCAGGAAAGGGAAAAGTATAATAAAAATATTTAAAAATCCTGTAACAACAAAACGCAACAAGTAACAACATTAAAATATTAATGAAGTATAATAATGAAGTGAAATGAAAGTAAAAATCACGATAAAAAGTAACAACATTGCTGATATTTTTTGTTTGCATTCAGAAATGAAAGCAGTAAGATCAAGATTGTAAAATCAAATTAAATGACCTTCATCAAAGAGTATCCTCATTAGAAGTGATTCAGGGTGGATTAAAAAGTTTATTGACTTTATGGAAACAAGAGTAGCTTTAAACATGAACGATTAAGCAGAGGTTTTGAGAATGCAAGATGAGATCTTTGTTTCACTCAAAATAATCGAGAAAACAATGAGGGTAAAACTGTTGTCTTTCTACATACAAAGAAATCCTGTGAGGAGGAAGCCCTCAAATAAAAGGTTATTAATAAATAGAAGCTCTATAATCGGAGGTTGTCTGTAAGTGGTAAGCTAGCGAAGCTGAGCGTTTAATGTTAGATTGGTAAATAGGCTGAGGTAAATCATATCTGGGGTAAAAAAAGACTGATTTAGTTGTTACGAGTATGAAAAATAATGAGTCAGCTGGGTTAATCAATGTTCTTTTTATAAGAAATAACTACTCAACCGAGGTAATCGTTTCTCGGGTTAAAAATGAGTGTAAATAAACTCAAGGTAAAGCAATTTTACAAGGTGGGCTGGTACGCTCTTTTTACTTATTATGAGCGTCTTAAATAACTTCTGGAACTTCGAATTTTCTTGCAGTTACCAGCCAACAAAAAAAAGTTCCGAAACAGACATTGCTCTTTTGAATCCCTTAAAGATTAAAGTTATCGTATCTCAAGATATAAATAATTATTTCCAATATACTGTACTCTACACGCATCATTCGCCCAATCAAGAATGAAAACTTTCAACTGCTCACCTTTCTGTAACATAGAAACTATTGAAATATATGCAATGAAACCGATCTTAACCTTATTTGCACGTTCATATTCGAATGGGATCACTAGAGAGATATCGTATCCATACCAGTGTAACGGAAGGCACTTATTAGTGTAGGCAGTGCACCAATCACGAACAACTCAGCGGCGATCAATTGAAATCCGATAAAGAAGCGCCATGAATTTGTTATGCGCTGAAGCAAGCTCGTGTACGCTAATGTATCGTACAGCACAACACAATCAACCACTTAACGATGACAGATCGCGTAGCATTTCTATTTCATGTAGCTTCACATGCACCTGTTGTTCGTTGGAGTGATTGAGTTTCATATATAAAAGAGGTTATGTTCCATTGTTAGGGATTGAACAATGAGCATATTGCGATTATATTCTATTTGTATGTTCGAGCGAGATGAACGTGGCTCATGCCGAAGTAGTTATAAGCGGAGTTTAATTGTTTTACGTAGGCGGTTGATGTGCAAGGTAAGTTTACGCGCAAATGTAAAACAATGGATATATTAATTAATTATTAGGTCATGTGTAAGTTGATGTATTCGTCGAGGCGGATATTCCTGTGCGAATACTTAGGAAGCATTTCAATAGTTTGTTTTAATAGCTACCGATTTATCAATACGATTTTCATGTTGGAATTCATTCATAGTTATTTAACTTTTTAATAGTTTATCTCATAAGTATTATTCAGTTTCCATTTGTGTCAATCACTCTCAGTATCGGTTATATTCTCACTGGCAAATAAAGATACGCCCGAGGCTTCTGCACTTATTCATCTTGGCTCATGACGATCTATAATCGATCACCTGGTTGAACAATGAAGGGATAAAGATAGCCGTGGTTTAGTGAGTCCAAAGCATCATAAAGGGGATTTTTATTGATAGTTATGTTGAATGGATTGGAAATTACAGCGGATTGTATATTCTTGAGTACATTTTAATTTGCAACTAATTTTAAACGACGCAATTTTCGTCTGACAAACAGGAAGTGCATTACTTCGCACATTCGGCCGTTAAATTATTAATAAATTAAGAGTTCATCAAGACAAATTAACAGGTACGTTCTACTCACTTTCAAGTTAGATTTGTACCAGCTTAGCATAACCAAGGTATGATTACAGCATAAATGAACGCGTGAACGGATCGTGTCTCGTGTCCTGTTTCTGATCATTTCGGGAGTAGAAACTATCCAGCATTCTGTATAAAAAAATTGTTTTGTAGAAAAGACCGTGTTAAGTTTCAGCATTTACTTCCCCAAAGCATTGCTTCACGAATCGAATTTAAAAAGGCCAAAATTGGATCTTAGTAGCTTTTCTTAATTGCATTGACTTTTCTTCGAATAATTAAATTAGCGGAGTGTGTGAATGGTAGGTGATACAGACCTGCTTGATGTTTGTGGTGATGGGCCGTCCAGCGATGGTCCAGAGGAGGACGGGTGGTGGTCGCAGTCGACCAGCGGAACACCTCAGCTCGTACTTGCGACCACCGATCAGAGGGAGCGTTGGCAGGGGGAACGAAACTGACAGCGGTGGAACTGGCGAGAATGGAATTGCAAGATTAAATTCCGGTTTCAAAGTAATTTTGTGGAGAAAAAGACCGCTATTTTTTAGACCACCGCTAATGATTGAGAGTGTATTATGATATTGTTTTGGGAAAAAGACCGTGTTAAGTTTTAGCATTTACTTACCCAAAGCATTGCTTCACGAATCGGATTTTAAAAGGCCAAAACTGGATCGAAAGGCAAGAATGCAACGACAAACTTAAATTTCATGCACAACATCCGCAGACTTCCATGGCTAGATTGACTGATGCGTTGATTCAATGAGGTAGAAGCGAAGGTAATGAAATTTCATGATAACAATTTTTTCGAGCCTCAATAAAAAAGACGTAAGGCTTCTAGTCTCTGCTTTTAACTTTTTAGCTCATAATTATCTGACTTAGGCAAAGTTACTTCAACTAAATAATAAAAGTTCCATGCTAATTTTTTCACTTTTTCGCATGTTATTCAAAACTTTGATTAATCATGAAAGATAAATGAGACGAGCGCGTGCAGGTTCTAGCGAAATCAGGAGACTAAAATTCGCACAGAATTCTTGTCACGTTTTCTTATTATCAGATTTAATTAAACGGACCGGCCGTGTTTTGCAGCAGAATTGTTGGCAGTTTTTGGCTGGAATAAAAACAATATATTGCGAGGGTTTTCATGATGATCTTACAGCAAATCAGTACAGAATGCTGAAATTATTTATTTTCTGGGCACGACGTGTGAAAATTTTTGGTTTAAGTTTTGTAGACGATTTTTAGAGGGACAAACTGCAGCAATCGTGTGAATACTTTTAGTTAATGCATGTAATTAAGGACAGTGCTAAAACAATGCGCCAGAATGAACTATAATTAACTACTGTTATATATCTTCGAGCTTGCAGGACTCATTACAGATGATATTTTTTCAGTTTCAGTTTCACAGTTGAACAGCAAACAAGACGGTGCACAGTCTTGTGCTGACAGTAGTGCTGAGTATTAATCATCGTGCCTTGTTGCCTTGCCAATAATTACATCAATATTTGTTAAGAGGTGTTTGTGTTTCTGTAACCAAGTGTTGCTTTTTAACACCAATATAGTACCAATGAAGGGTAATTACCGTGATGCACCCCCTTCACTATAGCCTATAAGAATTTTCTAAAATTTCCCTGTTCCCGTTCAATTACTGTATTATATTTCAGGCTGACTCCGAAGAATTCTAATGCCTAACATGACTTTTGATGAGAAATTTGACGTACAATGATTGAGTGTCTGCATATCAGAGCCACCACTGCCCACTACTGAGTTGGCAGTTGCAGTTTCATCAGTTGCAGATGAAAGCTAACTTACTGATTGATATTCTGTACTTAACGAAGCGAGATGCTCATTGATGCACTCAAACCTTCTCCGGGGGCACTTGATGCAAATATTCTATTTCTAAATAAAGTTAATGATATTATGGTTTTACTTTGATATTTTTTAAGCAACTAAGACCGGGATTTGTTTAGAGAGCATTACATTTTCAGCATCAAAGTTTAACTCCGATCAGCACTGTTATGAAATAGCACGTCAAAACTTTTCGAGTAAATATAAATAAATATAATTTGGTTGTATTTAAATGCAGGGTTTTATGGATTGATGTTATTTTTAGGTTCAGCGGGCTAAAGATAAAGATGAGCATAAGAATAGAATATCTAGAGCGTATAAAAAAATTTTTCCTGATAGAAATAAGCAAACATTGTTTTTGGGATTTTTAATAGAGGCCTTTGAATTGACTAAACGAAGAAAATTACCGAAAGCTGAAATTCTTCTAAAATATTTTATTGAAAAAATTTAGAATCTTGATCAAAAAATATCCGACACGCTGTTCTATTTTCCCCCAGCGATCAGCAATAAGAATTTTCAGGAAATTTCGCACTGATGTGTCTTTAGAGTTGTAAATTAGAGATGCTGGAAGATTGTTCTGAACATTTTTCATTATTAAAATATTGTTTTATGTTATTGGTGTTATGATACTCGTAAACATAAGTATTCATAAATGAATAGTAAAAATATTAATGATTAAGGTCAAGTTCCATGAAAATATTCTGGTTTGATTATTCTGAACAGAACGATTACGTTCATGAAGCAAAGCAACCAGGAAAATTTTTCATGGCAACTTGAAAATTTTCGTATAAATAAAACTGTGGTATAAAAACGATGATTCATATTCATTATTGTTGAATTTATCGTCAGTAAGGATCGTTAGTTAAGTATTCAGTGATGCAAAAAGCAAAAAGGCGACTCGTAGCGCGCGCTATGTTTACAAGTTGCTGAGTTGTGTCAATTAAAAGTTCAATTAGTACCGAGGGACCAGCGGATGACATAACGGACATCACTCCACTCAACTAATTGAGCTACCGCTCCGAGCAGGATGGCTGGCTATGCATTACCCAGAATGCTAAGTGCAATGTTTACTGATATATGAACCTCTTTTACCTCATATTTTAACGTACTAATCTAAATAACCTCACTAATATATAACGACCATAAAATATTAATTATAGACATTTTATACATATATGCTATTTTACCTAATGATAGGCTGATGAATAAATCATTCGTGTATTGAATGTAAAATTTAATTGACGCATGTTAATTCGGCCAATTAATTAATTTTATCCCGAACGATAGCAATGTAGTCATTAGATTGAGAGACGGCGATGCTCGTGAACTTGATTACCTCAACTCCGGTTTTATGTCTCCCATGAATAAAGATTGTTATTAGAGAAAAAGCTCGCAGGCAAGTTGAACGTAAGGTAGTTGGCCGTGCATTAGGATTATTAAAAGGTGTGACTTGACTGCGTACAGCGATGCAACACGACATCAATATTCTGCTAGTGTTTATTAGTGATTGTAGTGAACCGCATAATTAGCGCTCAGGGACTGACTTGCAATTCTTAAAAGAATACAGCAATTTAAAGTTTATTTCCCCTATATCGCTTCATTTATTGTCCAACGTTAATGCAGAACTTTAAACTTTAAAGTTTATAAATGTCAGCTTACGTGTTTATTTACGTTCAATGAAAGATTTAATGCCAAGTGATAGACGGACTGGAAATAAAAGTTTACCAAATAATAAATAAAAGAAATAATAAATAATTAAAAATGTTGTTTATAATAAAGGGTTTCTTAAATTTGTTTTCATTTGTATATAAATGAAAATTCAAAAACTCGTCTATCTTTAAAGAAACTTATTTCCAGTTTTCTGTAATTACCTGTTCTAAAGTTAATTTCCTAAAAACAAATTAACTATTTATTATGGAATTAACAAATTATTTCACCATTCTCTGCAAACGGAAAATGCAGCTTTGTGTAGCAATTGCTTGAGCCCCTTCGTGGAAACATTTTCAGGATTAAATTTTAACTGAATTTCCAAGTCTGCGGACAAAATTATGCTCATTTTTTGCAAGCTTGCATTTTTGAATGAAGGCAAAAAAATCTCAGGTAAATATTTGCAAAAGATGAAAGGCAAATTTAGCCTACAAAATACTAAGTCTTTGTAAGCTCATCAAATGATGAGAAAAAGTACGACGTCATTCAATTATTACGATTTTTATCAGTTACGTTTGGAAAGAGTACCGAAATTAAATATTTTATTTGTTCTAAATTCACAAAAACTTTTGTTTTCAATATTGTTATAATTAATGCCTGCTTGAATTTTGTTTTTATTTTCGCAGACATCGAAAAAATGCGTGTACTTGATATACTCACCAAATTTAACAAACTGAAGAGTGGCTCGGACTGGTCTTAGTTCTGGATTATTTGTGGCTCTGCAGGTTAGGTTCTGATTCTCAAGTAAGTTCTGCGTCAGGTTTTGTAGACTCAGCTCCGAGGTAAAGAATTTCCTGTTGTGATCGTGCCCAGACTTAGAATGTTTAGGCATCACAGCGGCCCATCTCTGCACGACTTTATTCGTCGAAGATCTTTTGCTTTGCTTCGCGGTAGACAGATAGCGGTCGTTGCGCGATCGATGTTCTTGGTGTTGCAGAGCAGAATCTTCTCTAGAAGACCATTGAGCCTCACCACGGCGGCTCTCACTCCGGACAACAAGTGTGTTGTTCTCTACACATTTGGTGGACTCGCGATATCGTGAGTCGAGGCTGTCTTCGCTACATGGCCCTGGATGACAGAAAATAGAAATCTTTAGTCTGATGCGATTACTTTACAATCTAAAAAAATTGCAATAGCTGTATTATCAAATACATTGTAACATTGCTCGTTTCATGTATCTTTAGTAATAATGTTCTAATAACACGACAACTGCCTTTGTAGTCGACATTTCTACCTTCATTTTTATCGTTGTTATTGTTCAGATCCTATATTGAAAGTGGAGTTCTTATGCCAAAGATACTGTTTATTTGGTCAGCGTGTATTTTCTGATTGCATAAGCTGTCTTTAAAAAAAGAAGTCTGTGAACCAAAACTACTGCAGTCGTTGAATGATGATGAGTTAGAATAGTTCGAATCCTTTGTTCCTTTCGAGCAGTTATAAGTACGCGAGTAAAAATTTGTGTTCCTAAAATATATTGCTGTGTTTATATATTTTCATCATATAACGCGCGCGTTATTTTGAGGGCAAGATCTTGTAGAAGGAATGCAGCTTGTAATGCATAATATCGCCTTCATTGCATACGTTCGTTTCGTGCGCCCGACTCCAGACAGCGCGGCCTGATTATATCAATATTGAGCGCACACTCCCCCGCTCATAAGCTTGGCTGCGTGCATTCTTACGTCTGGCAGCGAGCAGCAGCGCATTCTTACGTCTGGCAGCGAGCAGCAGCGCATTCTTACGTCTGGCAGCGAGCAGCAGCGCATTCTTACGTCTGGCAGCAAGCAGCAGCGCATTCTTACGTCTGGCAGCGAGTAGCAGCGCAGCTTCAGTGGGAGAGCGCGGCGTCCTGACCGGCGTGTCTCCGGACCACCACGTGATGCTCGGCGGAGGCTCGCCTGCACAACAAAAATACAGCGACTCTTTCAGACTCTAAATATTCAAATGTGGCAATACATCACGCACGACAGGCATAATAATATCGTAAGACAGGCATAAATATTCAAATGTCGCAATACATTACGTAAGACAGGCTTACAGTTATGATGATGTGCATGTCCACGGGGGTATCACATCACACTCAGCAAAGAAAATTATCAAGGTTAGTAGCCATTCAATAATTAAGTCAATTAAGAAGCAACAGGGGCTTCGATGCGTGACCACGTTGGATTGATGTGTGAACATGAGCTTGTTGTTCCTGCCAATTGCCAATAGCAAATAGCATCAACAGATGTTAATGCTGCCAACGTTCTCAATGTTTCCGACGTTATGAATCCTGCAAGCAACTATATTAGTAAAAATTTGTATATTTATGAGTTCATATATTTCTTGCTATCTACTATTTTAATTTATGCGAATTATTTTCGAAAACATCGCTGCTATAGTGTTCTCACATATGTGCGAAATGGGGCAACAGATTCTTTATAATTATTGTCATGAATGAAAATTAGTGCTACTAATGTAAGTACGAAGTTTAGCAGTTGTAAAAATGCCATGACATGAGGTTTTTTCAATAAATAATAGGCAGGAGCGGATTGAAGAGACGAGTTTTTAAAGGAATTGCCGGCGGAGTGGTGTTGCAACCTTTCATCGATCCGGAAATACCAAGCTACTAGCATTGCCTGCAAGTAATTTTCAGTTGGTATGAGTAGATTTTTCGAGACTTTTTTCTACTAATTGGATGCCGAGAGGTAAGTAAATGCGATCATTCAGTGCACCATGAGTTAAACGCATGCTGTTGAGGTATCGGATTTTGGAATCGGTATTATATAGCTATCGTAATGCAAATGTGGATAACATTTGTCGACATATGTCACGAATTTGCAAGGATTTATAAAATATCCATAACATTTGCCAAGAGAACTTTGTTGCTTACATCCTTGCAGTGATTTAGCATACGTTTAGTTACGATCGTTTATTACTGAAAAAATTTCGGCGTTTTTACACTGCTTAATTATGAACAAGTGTTTAATTTTCAATTTTTCAGATTTGATTGTTTATTCTTAACCACTCTCGCTATTAGTAAACAGCACACCCTAATAATTTGAAACGAATGTTGTGAAAGAATTTTCTTGCAAATGAAAAGATACCGGTTTCCGCCTGGTGTTAAAGCATACCTTTAATTTTGAATTAGTTTTAAGTTAAACCAAGGACAATTCTTGAGCAGACGTACTAAATCGAACCAGACCCAATTTCATGACGATCTACAACTCTCTGCATTGCAATATTCGGCGCAACAGCTTGAGGATTGCTACATAAACATAGGCGATATTCAAATGCTCATATGTGATCCCAATGTTGTCGGCAGACACGATCGAGACAGCCATGAGTATAAGAAACTTTTGATTTGATATTTGGCTTCTGTGTGCACAACACGATTGAGTGGACGTTGCTTCAAATTGAAATTGGTTAAGTGTAGCCACCACATACCAATGTGGTGATCCACAAAAAACTGTTTTAAAAAGATGATATTATTATTTTTTGTTTCATACTTTTTGGGCAAGAATAAAGCGACGATAAATGTAGGTGATGGAGATTAGAGTGGGTTAGTGAAAATAAATTCAGAACTCCGAAATTCTGAATAGGCGATCTTTCTTCGTTACTCAGCAATTCAAAGGAAAGCGGCAGATGCTAAGCGATTGAGTCACGATTCGCTTAGCATTGAGCCGTCACTGATAGAGGGAAATGTGTTAGTTAGTTAGTTTAGTGACCCTATGATTACTAGCGCTTCAGCTGCTAAGCTATCTCGCGCCGTAGGGGGAAATGTGTGTTGTAACGGCTGAGATTTTCACCTAATTGGTCTGTTAAAGGAAGGTTCTACTCTAAATTGTTTTTAATAATTGACCGATCTTTATGAAACTATGTTCTATGTTTTACATATACATATGTAAAACACCAAAAACGGAAAAATTAGATCAGTACTCACTGCAGTGAGTGAATGAGAGCTTATTTTCACACGTCCATCCGTCCGACACGGACGGGCGGACGGACGGACGGGCATGACGAGCACAATAGCGCCTTTTTTCCATAAATGAGAAAATGTGCTAAAAGGTTGATTTAAAAAAATATTCGCTGAACTAATCGAATGATGTTTCTCGATGTTGTAGCACGTAAACAAAGTAAAATATAATTTTTTAAGATGGCGTAAACTGGAAATTTCAATTGTTTAGGAGAGGCAAATAACTGAAACGTGTTCAAAAAGAAGCTTTGACTAAAAAATTTAACTCAGTACTCACTGAGTGACAGAGAGCGCATTTTCTCGTCGACGAAAACGTGAAGTCATGGACGGACAGACAGACAGACGGACAGACGGATGGACGAACATATGGCTAGCACAATAGCGCCTTTTTTTCCATAAATGAAAAAATGCGCTAAAAATTGCTTGTTAATGAAGCTCCGGCTTTGCCATCGCTTGTGCTCGTATTGAGGGTACCATCACGTACTACCTATTGTTTTCCAGTTTAATGCCAATAATGATTAATAAATATATTTTTTAAATAAATCTTTGTATCATTTAATTGAAAATGTTCATTTTTTACAAGTTAGAAATTGCCTCACGCACAAACTAAAGCTCGCAAATACATACGGTACATAACCGTGTTGGACGCGCCTTAATTCTTCCCAGCTACAGAATGCGATCAGAAGACACATATGCAATTTTTCCCATTTTTGAGGTAGACACTCCCCACAAATCCATGCTTCTCGGTGCAAAAAATCGGATATCGATTAATTTTGATCAACAAAATAAATGGAAATATAACTGAATACTGACTGGTTAGGCCTGCGTAATTCCAAGTCGACAACATCCGCAAAAGTTTTGAGGATCATTTACATGATGACGTTTTCTCCGATTTTCTGAACCTGAAATTCATAAGCAGAAAATGCATAATGGAGCTTGAAGTTTGCAATAGTTGACATTCTCTGTTTATAAATCTAAATACGTCTACAGTAAACGCCTTTAGACTACAATATTCCGCAAATATATTTCTCCCAGTTTCAGTTTAAGCTTCTTTGGCTTTGCTTCGCTCACTTCAAGTTTAATGGAATTCCAACGTTAATGCACCATGGCTTTTGAATCTGCTCTTCCATCCATGCAATGAATGTAGAATTCATATTTTTGCATAATCTTTTCTCGCGTAAAGTTTTCCCGTCATATATACACATTGTTCTCAATGAAATTATGAAAACAGTCGCAGCGCGATGACAACAAATACAGTTACCGCCAGTGGTTGTAAATTAATGTATTTATTCATTCATTTTCTGTTCATTTACAAACAGGTCCAGAGAAAGAAAAATTAACATCCTTTTAAAGTTTGCTTAATGTCAATATATGCATATATATAGCATTAAAAATTATAATTCTTTAGGTAAAAGATTTTTTCAATTCCGCTGCGATCTTAAGGTTTTTAGAGTGTGCACAGGGTACATCGGCGACGTGGGACAGAGTTACAAAACTTCAAAAATTCGACTAAAATAGATGAGAATCGTGGAAAGGTCATCTTACGGTAATCTACACGAGAATCCCCTTCATCCATCAGTACATTATGCCGCTTAGAACAATGTCCCGCGGAGACCGAAAGAGTCTCAGGAGGCCTTTCCTAAATTTTCGAGCGGTGCTCGTGGCTTGAAAATGTTAAAATTTAAAGTTTTTTTCAGACGAATCCTCGTGTATTTTTCGTATATACATGTTGTACTTGAAATTTCTTGTGCACGCTATTTTTTCTCTGTCTCGTCAATTTAAGGTTTAAATGGTAAGCTGGTAAGGTTCGCAGACAAAATTTATTTTTATGTCACCTAGCTCATCCACAGTTGGTGAACTGAGAAACGTTAATTGTCAATAATTCAGGCGGAATTTCACTTGCTTTTGTTATTGAATTTTTATTTCAAAACTTTTTCATTGAATTTCAAGTATCAGTGTAGATCCCAACGGTCTATGAACTTGTACAGCTTGTGTCTTATGAACTTGTCTCCTCAACAAGAACAACAGCATGACGAGAAGTCCCACTAGCAGCACGACAGGGTCTCGTTAGGCCGTGTATTGCGAGAACATCGCAGATCAATCACGTGCACAGCAATAATTGGAACTGGGCGTGTTGCAACAGCACTGGTCGCTTCTGCGGCATGCAATCGTGTGTCGCATCGTGACGATCTCGTGACTTGAACGATCAGGTGTCGAGAATGGTCGTTCATGAAATGGACAACCTCTCCAACGAATTTATTAATATACAATAGTATGTGGAAATGGACTGATTATGTGCACTTGTCGCGAGTAATTGTGGTCAACTTGTGCTAAATTTGATGTGCACGCATCAGTTTTGTTGGTTGATCAACTTCGAAGAATTTAATTGATTAATAGAAAACTTTAGACGTACACGAAGTGAGTTTAGGGTATCTTAACATGATTTCACGTTGAGTTCGCACAAAATATGTTGATTTAATAATAGCTGAATGAAACTAATGTTGGATCGGACAAAATGAGTTTTGAAATACCCACATGAAACGGTACAATAGTTTTTCAAAAATTAATTTTCGATTGAAACAGCACAAGTGAATCATTTATAATTATAATCGATTAGACTATAACGACTTTCTGTGGTTCTTTCAGAAAATGTTTAAAAACCTCGTAAAGTTTCCGCGTACGAAATTCGATAGTATGATATAGACTTCATAAGGCAGGTTTTCTCTTCGCACATCGCGAAACCTTTTCGATTAAATTGTTCACTATTCTTGGTAATATTTACAGGTTACAAGACTCGAAGCAATATTATGCAATATATTTTGCAATACTAATTCATTAATTGCTTAATTCGTGTAATTGGAACAAATATTTAATTTCGATTTTAACAGTCGATTCGAATCCTTTGGGATGCGGAACTTCCATTCAATTGAAAAGCGATTTAAAGCTCCAATGACGCGTTACTCGCAAGTTGACGGAATGATACAGTTTGTCGACTGTCGAATAACGCATGAATGTCATGACTTAATCAATGAGGTCAACGTACGGATGCTGAGTTCGAAGCTATTATCCAGTAACAATTTTCAATTAAAAGTTTTATTTGCGAGACCTAAGGTAATCACAATCTCATTAACGGACTCAGCTTTCAACCAATAAATGCACGCATTTATACAAATTTCATATATAATCAAATTTCAATTATATATTCAAGATTAGAGGCTTACTGAGAATTTTATGCAATGGGTATGCGATCTAGGCAGTTGCCCGTCATTTATGAAATACTAAAAAATTAATCGTTCTTGTAAGCATAGGCAAGAGATAAATAAAAATAAATTTAAAGTTTGGGGGATAAAATTTTGAATACAAATGAAATTAGCACTTCTGGTAAAATTCGGCGCAACGGTAATGGTCACAAATATCATTATATTTTAACAGCAATCAAATTTAAGAGATGATACGAATAGAGATTAAACATGTTTATAGATGTAAGATGTCGGACAATATGTAGCTTTGGGACGAAATATTTATGTGCGATAGCCTTCGTATGAAATAAATTCATTTACCATTGACACTTAACGACGAAAAGAAACGCCACAACAAATGATGTGATAATTCGAAATTTGAGAACTTGTGTCTTTATATATGCTTAAAAACAAATGTCAGCGTATTTGTGCTAGTTAACCCTCTAGCGCCTGACACGAGTAACCGGAGCAATATTGTCACAAGCCTACTTCCCAAAAAAGGATACGTTCTAGTGAGCGCAAAATGAATTGTACTGATGGTTGCCGCCACGTACGACAACTTTAAAATGTTCTCTGTTGCGTACAAACGTCCTCAGGTTGCTACACTCAATAGTTTACGTATAAATTGCCGCCACGTACGACAACTTTAAAATGTTCTCTGTTGCGTACAAACGTCCTCAGGTTGCTATATCAATAGTTTACGTATAATTTAAGTTGAGAGTTATGTTCCCGGATAGTGAAATACGGCGGTAGAGGGTTAATGAATCTCTTGTGTCTCAGTATCTCTACCAAAAATATTCGAGTAGTTCTTTTAATCATAAATATTTGAAGATTAACTACTGAAATGAAGTTAATGGTAATCATGTAGGTTTCGCCTGACCTCCTTCCACGACGCACGTGAGCGACGCCAGGGGCCTGCCAGGCTGCACGCTGATGACGCCCACGAGAGGCGTCCTGTCCTGCGTCGTGAAGATGGCCGCTTGACGGGGAGGGTCTGACCAGCGAGATATTAAATATTTAATTATACCAGCTAGATATTTATTAACTTTGTTATTTATTTGAAAATTGCGGGCTATAATTTTTAATCGTTTATTGCTATTGAAAAAGTTGAAAACATAAAGCTTATATTGAGGCAGACACGTTTATTTGTAGTCACAACATAATCTGTGGCGGCCTTGATTAATTTCTACAGCATATATGTTTACTGTGGAGATGTCGAACATGAAACTGAATAAATGTGGATTGTTTTCAATATTTTTCGTAAATTTGTTATCATTATAATCCGCATAGTTCTGGATTGGCCATTGAACGTCAGTTATGATGTTGTTGAAAAGACTAATGAGTTATTGAGTTTTATTTATTTATTATTGAGGATTAATTCTTGAGTGATTTAATTTGAACAAGGAATAAATTAATTTTCTTTATCGACCGTTGATTATTCTTTTCTCGTTTCTAGTACAATCAAAATATTTACCTTTATAAGTGTTTATTTACCATAAGTTGTTCACTTGTTAAATTGTACCTTATTTTACTCTCCCAATTGTTTATAGCCGTTGCTTATTCTCCTGTTAATGCATCTATAACTCACATTGCTCCTGATTGCTTGAGCACACCACCTATAGGCTGGTCGGCGCTCGAGTAGTTTCCATATTAAAGATTTATAAAGGCCGCGCCAGTCTTAGAGAAGGTCACGAGTAGGCCAGAAGCAAGTGAGTTCAGGCACGTGGACTCAATGTATTAAAGGCTTCCGGAGTATAGAGCCGTACAACAGAATAACTGCATCTCATGCGTCTTAATTTTAATCGATAAGTTGGACGGCTTAAACTCCTTCTCAATAATACATTTAATTACATATTTTTTTTATTTTCTAAAGAAAGTCTTATCGAGAAGATAATAAAATGGAATTCTCTTAATTTCAAGGTGAGTAAAGAGGCTCTTGTTTTCTTATTTTCGTAATTGGATCATATTTCATCATGAATATTAATACATTTAAGCTATTAAGTAACGAACCGACAGTTACCTTCGACAATCGTCGACCTACACATTTAAAAATAAATTGAATTTGACTTTGATATTGAATTCAATCAATCTAACACATTAAAAATGAAATGAAAAAAACTATAATCAAACACGGCCTCCAGACTGATATTTCTTCCTATAGGAATAGGAAATGCTTGCAAAAGAAATAAAATTGTAAAAATACCATTTATCATAATATAGTTTAGAACATTCTTTAATATGCTTCCGTGTATAAATAGTATATTATTGAACGAGAAGGAATCATATGAACTCAATGAAAGCATCGTATCCTGACCGACGACGTGCAGACGGTAGCGCGTGTTGCGTGTGGGCGACGCCTGGAGGTCGACTCGGCAGCGGTACTCTCCCTCGTCAGACTCGCGCGCACCGACGATCTCCAGCGTCCCAGAGCTCGCCGACTCTTGATGCTGAGAACCCTAAGAATAAGTCAACCTTGCAGCTTATTTACATGAGAATGCGAGCGTAAATTAATAAAGGGATAAAATCATTTATGTTGGGTTGCAAATAAAATCATTTATTTGCATGAAATGAAGAATTATTTAACACTGATAGTTAATTGGTTTTTTAAAAGCAAAGTTCTCTACAGTTTATTTCAAAGGACAAATTATCATTTGTTTATTTTGTATGTGAAGAAAGTCGAAACAATTTTCGAAAGCCTCTCACAATAAACAAAACTGCAACAGATGGCATAATGAGCATTGTGTGTCGGTGACCAGACCTCATTCCTGTAGTGATCTTTGTAGGTATGATTGGCAGAGTCAGCTCTTCTTCTGATCTCTTCCGAGGTATCGTCTGCCACACCGCTTGCATCGGTCCCTATCCTGAACCTGATTCTGTCGCCGACATCTGAAGCCGCCCATGACCGGCCACTGCCACGACCCCGCATGTCCACGCTGTGGAAGGAACACAGGTTCTGTCTTCTCATTCAATTTCTCTGGGAGCAAATTTTCGTCTTCTTTGATTGCACACACAAACGTCTTACAATAAAATGAGCTATATTTCTTAAAATAATGAACATATTTATTAATACAAATCTCTTAGGTCTTCCTGCACTAGCAAAATAACGTCACTTATAGCACATACTCGAACCGGTGCCTCAAACACCGAAATTTGCAAGCTTTTTTGAGATTCAGATTGTCGTGATCACAGATGCGGAAACAATGGCAAGCGTTTAGAAGTTTCTGTGTTGAGTGCCATAATAAATATCCGAAGCATAAT
Source organism: Hyalella azteca (assembly GCF_000764305.2). Lineage (NCBI taxonomy): Eukaryota > Metazoa > Arthropoda > Malacostraca > Amphipoda > Hyalellidae > Hyalella > Hyalella azteca. The sequence continues at coordinate 155,430 of NW_025934948.1, read as the reverse complement.
TGAAATAATCTTTCATTAAAGGACCATCAGTCATATTTTTTTTACACCGCATCCCATGAGAATGAATTTTAAAATCAGCAGGGGCAGATATGGCGAGCAATCTCAGAAGCGCAGCGTTTGTTGTCGGTCTTGCTAAGAAACCTACTTGATTGGCAGGATCAATAATTAGATGGTTGGTGTTGGTGCTTGTTTGCTTGAGGTTGACGTCAGAAACCAGCTTTGACGGACACACTACCAAAGCTATGATCGATCAATGTCGTTTATTTTCTAAATTTTATCTTTAATTTACTAAAGCTCTGTAATTCTCACTCTACTTCCATCTAGAAAGAATACGGCTTGAAGCTGAAAATAAAATATTTTCTGAGTTTATGGAAGATATGACGTTTCGAAGCGTATTGGTGAATGATGAAGTCAATGAATCGTTAGAATTCAAGCGAGGCGAAAGAAGAATTGCGGTTTTGCGATCGAGTTTCTTTTCTGCTTTACAAGGGGTTGGTTTCCTAATCCTCTGCTCTCTTTGGTGCTGCTAGATTTTATTTGTAGTGAATCAATAATCGTACATTGTACTTCATTTGTTGATATATATATTCTAAAATAATGTCTTCAGGAGATTAACGTCTGATTGATAATTGCTTTGAAACTTATGGCCAGTCTTGATATTTTCACGACGTACAAGTATTTATCTAACAAAATGAAATGAATTAAATTATTAGGCATTCGTTTAAGAATTGCATTCATAATAAACCCCATAGTTTAATACGTGAAAGAATTATGTCATCTGAATGGAACAGAAATCACTTAAGAGTTTCATAATATGTAATATACTTTGATAGATTACAAGACATCATGATTGTATTACGAATTTGACGCGGTGGATACTTCTCAAGGCACTTGCAATGTTCCACACACATCGTGTCCCTGTTTGTGCGCTGAATTTCCGCAATAGTAGCGTGAAGGATCACAGATTCAATCTCAGGTTGCAATGATGAACTGAGTTGCCGCCCTGACACTTAATAATGTTAGGCAGTAGACGAGCTCTGTTCAGGTTTGGTGCAATCACTTCTCTGTCTCGGCCACGGCGTTGCTAAGTTAAACAATGGAGGTAATGGCATCGCAAAATCTGGCCAAGGCATCCCAGTCTTAACTGATCGGGAAATTATGCGGCAGAAGAAAGCTTCTTCTTAGTCTGAGCCTTGGAAGCGCACTTTTTGTGACACGAGTTCCAACAATGGAATAAAAGTTTTACATTGTAAACTGTCTAACGACTGCACTGCTTCTGGAAAAAATAAAGAAAAATTTGTTTATTTTTGCGAGACAAACTTTCAAGGCTGCCATAAATTTTTGTTTCTTATTTATATGCCAATTATATTTATTTGAATTATGTGTTGCGTGATTTTAAAAAATTGAGTGGAAATTCTTCTGTGTACTTCATACTCAAGTCAACGGAATCTTTTAGTTGTTCAGACAAGAGATTATTTATTAAATCCTAAGACACCGTAATGTTAGGTTCGGGCAGAAAATCTATCGATTTATTGTAAGATGCTCGAGATTATTTATAAGTTGTTCTGTTGAAATTTGTTTTTTGTTTGAGTATATTATTTTCGCTGATAAACTGCGTTATTGCTCGGTATATACAATCATGAGAACAAAGCATGATATTTCCTGTTATTAAAGTAATTACAGAACTCAAAAACTCTTGAGAGCAAAGAGGCACACGCTCGCAAACTATTATTAAGAAGATGAATTTGACGTTGAATCACCTATATCCTCCCATTATGAAATGTATAGAAAAGTTTTAATACTGTGTATTATGTCGCAACTACAATTCAATTGATCGAATATATAATTATACGAAAATTTTCTAATCTAACCCAGCAATGATGTCACTAATAAAAATTAAATTTTCGGAATCAAGATGTGTCTGTTATTGTGGATACTCGCTTTAATAACAATTCGCATGCACCAATTTTCCAAGGCGATATTCATCGTACATACTCCAAATTTCTTTATAGAATATGTGTTGAACAATTTGTAAGAAAAAAATTAAACTATATACTGTCGGACTAATAATTTTGCTTAAATAATTTACTTTGATGACAAACAACTGAGAATGTCAATTCATTGCGATCACATTAAAACTAGAGAAAAACTAAGAGAAAACTATAGAGAAAGAAAAGTTTAGAAAACTGAAAACTAAAGTAAATTTATTGAGCCTAATTGCAATTCTTTCTTTCAAAGTTATTAGCATTGAGTAATTAGAGTCCAATAAACTCGGAAGTTATGTTTGAGGCCATTGCACAGATTGCGCTTCTAATGAACTTCGGACACAACTCCAACACGACCATCACAGAATCTAACTATAATTCTCTCTTAGGTTCGAAGTAGGATACAATAACGTGAAATTCAATTGCTTCAAGTTCAATTTGAATAATAGCTTATCATTTATTTACCCATTCAAATGAAACTGCAAAACATGTGAGTACATCCCTAAAACATGTAAAATAATATTCTATTCAAGTCATTTCATGTAGCATTTATTGTTAGAAAAATTATTACTGTTTGGAAATGATTAAACCGTGGCAGACAAGAAAGTGGTTTTTATGAACATAGAGACTTCAACTTCATTTATTATCAGAGCAGACAAGCATCAGAACATTACCTGTAGAATGGCGCCTTGGTAAGGTTCCTGTACCACAGTACGAGTATGACCTCATCGTCTTCTGGCTGCGAAATGTTGCACGGAAGCCTCGCCTTCTCGTCCTTGATGGCGTACACCGTCACCAGCGGCGTCACTGCCGACCATGAGAGAAACGTTAAATATTTTCTAAGATTCATAAGTGACAAAACTTGTTAGAAGTGTCCTTGATTCCGTAATGTAGGTCAAAAATTAATGTAAACAATGAGCGGAAATGGCGGTGAAAATAGATAAAATTAAATATTTTCTTCACTAGAAAGACTCATAAGTGCACAACTTGTTATAAGTTTCCTTGCTTCCGTAATGCAGGTCGAGAAATTCTTGCAAACAATGAGTTGAAATGGCGGTGAAATTAGTTGAGATTAAATTGAAATGCGTATAGTCTTTATATAACAGTTAATTGGACTTATGTTCTACCTTCGTTGTCAACACTCACAACGAGATAACAATGCAATGACTTCAATGGTGACCTCATTGATTACACAATGCTCATCGAGGATGTACGATTAAGAAATATTTCCAATGCAATTAAAACTGACAAATGCAATTAAAGAAGGGGTTTATTTCCTGCACGGATCAGAAAATTCTTTAAGAATTTCTGAGATATGATAAAAAGTCCTTGGAATTTTTTAACAGATTCAAACGACTGCGCATTTAGCTCAAATATTGGACATAACAAAATTATTGTATTAAAAAGATCGCTAAAATTTTCTAACCCTCTCACGGCAAGCATGAAAATTTGCAGAAATTCATGTATCTGAAGCCAGTAGAAAAAGTATGAACAAATATGATATGGATTCACTCGTACGTATTTTATGTATTTTGCATATTGAATGAGAAATTAGCAGCTGTTTAAACTATTAAATACGGTCATTACTTTTAAAAATTAGTATAATTCATATATAAACTTGGGTATGATGGAAGTAACCATCTAAGTTCAATTCAATTTTATCAAGTTACATGAATTAATTGAAGAGATATTGCTATTTCCGTCTTAAAAAATGCGTAAGGAGCATCAATTTAATTGTCCGAGTCAAAACTTTTAGTTGATTGAATCTTCATATTTCAATTTTTTCGGCTAGACAGGCGCTGATGCTATAAAGGGAACGATGGTCAGATGATTATTGATTATCAAAAACATGATAACGTAGCCTCGATCACAAACCAGTGGGTTTTTTTCGGAGGAGATTAGGAGTGACCATATTACTTACCAGAAGATTAGGCTACTTACCAGAAAAAGGGTTGAAATTGGACTGAGCTCACGAAATTATCATGAAAGAACTAGTAATTGATTAGAAAACGATTACTGGACATAGAATAATCTAAATAGGATTTTGAAGGACACAAAGCATAGACGAAGACAGCAATTGTAATAACTTTTTGCTTTTTGAAATCATAATTGGGCTAAAATTCATCCTTATTTGCCATGTACTTTATTTATCACAGCTCGAGCTTGTGGAGGATGAAGCACAGAACAACTACATCGATGACGCGGTGCCTTATGAAATAACACATTAATTGAACTCTGGCTATCATTACATTGCGTTTAAAGCATTGTTATTTATTCTGATGTTCATTGCACTGCCGGAGACTGCCGGAGACGGGAACAATGAAATCGATAAATTCCACCTCGACGCATAATCATTGAATAACGCAACATGATTAATCCTCGGGAAATTCTCGATTTCACCTTACCAGATATGCAAAAAACGGCTTCACGCTCTTGCTTATTGATCTAAGAATATTTATAAATTCTTATATATAATTGTCTTGATATTAGTAATTTTATTTTTCTGTACCTTGCCATTAGTCTACATTTAATGTTTATTCCCAATATTAGATCTAATACTATCCGCAGAACTAACACTTTATAATGCCTTTTTACGCAAAAGTTTCAATGATTTGCAATTCCACTCAACAATTTCAAGTGACTTTTTTATGCATGCCGAAGATTATGATACTAAGAACGAAGTGACCGATATCCTGAATTTCGTGACGCTATTTCATCATACACAATGATCCAGTAGCCGAAAAACTAAGGTAATAAACTAGAGATTTCTATTTCGAATACGTACAGAACTCAATGACAAAAAACTATTCAGTTTGAATAACTCGGGTTAAAAAGACGCACGCAAAATATCCCTCTCCTGAAATATTACTCATCACAATGCATTCAACGACGGATAAATCTGCAGTTCATTTGTACAACTGTTCTCATACAGACCGCAATGGCAGTGGGTTTCTTGCTGGATTTTCTCGGAGAGTATTTCTTACATCACAAAACGCCAAACTCAGAATTCGTTCCGATCTCCTGAATAATGCCGACACATCATTTCCTCTTGGTCATCATTTTGAATATTCTGCGTTCAATTCTAGGAATATTTTCTTGCTGATGGGAAAAGCATAGATTATATTCTCGATATATTCTGCGCTTGTTATGTGAAGAGAAGAGAAGCATGAATGACATTACTTTATAAGCGGTGAATTTATTACTAGCAATGCACATACAAGTGAGATTGAACACTCGCGTTAATAACTATCTCTTTCAGGGTAGGTTGGATAAAAATTTTAGACGAGAGATAAATGCATTGCGGTGCGTTTCAATTATTACACGAGACTGCACCGAAAAAGTTGTTGATGTGGAGTTGTTTCCATCAAATTTCTAAGCAATTCAGTTCGCTGACAACTGAAAAATGTGAAAGTAATTATGGATGACAGGATTAATAAAGTGACTCATCTCAAATTTGTAATTTTTTAGTTTCAAATTATTTCCTAAAGACAATTAACTAAATAAATGTCACAATAACTTTGAAATAATACACGCCAGTAAATTCAACGATAGTAATGCATACCCTTCGTTGAAAATAATTTTAATATTAAGCTCAGCGAACCACCAACACGTCGTTGGAGTTTTCGCTTGTTCATGGTTGAAGATCTGAGCAGCAAGCTGGTGGCGCTGACACTTCTCAAACTTCTGTCACCACATGTACATCTTCAAAGTTTATTGATACATTAACATGGCTCAGTAGCATTGCTTTAATAATTGCCTCATGGTGTCTGTTACATTTGAGGTAGATGCATTGAACAGTCATAAAATTTCAGAGAAAAACCATGTTCTGCATATTTTGACCTATATAAAGATTGGAGATATTTTCTGATGACACAATAAGCATAGAAACGGTATATACTGCAAAACGTGTTCCGCAGTCGGCCTCCCATGGTGTGGCAAGAGTAAAAGAACAATTTCGACGATATTTATATCCATGCTCACATAGGTGGTTTACAAAAATATATTGAAGTCGTGTTGTACTTTCTGGTGGTTCAGTAAACGTAGCACAGGGTAACGCTATCGTATAATTCTGTTTTTCTTCAAAGTTCAGATAGACTGATAGAGCTAAACTTTCAACTAATCATCCATAGTGGCAAACTAATCATATATAGTGGCAAGAGCACCTCGTGCCTCTCAGCTCCGCACACGTGCAGCTCTAACTAACTCCCCGCTCATCCCACCGTTGGTCGAGGATACTTTGTCAGCCAGCGAGAAATTTGCTAATGTTAATAAAGTGGTTAATCTAACTTTACAGAGGGAATCTGACAAAATGCATTGATTCACAAGCGATACAATATTAAAATGCATTAAATTCTACCTTACATCAATATCCTCCGAGAAACTCGGATACCTCCTGGTAAAGTATTTTTTACTATCTCTCCAAATAAATGAAACTGGAATCGATCTAATACTTAGCAGTCTCTTATAAAGAAAATCGAGAGATTCAAATACAGGGTGCGGCGCGGGAACTTACTTATTTGAATTGCGCACCACGTGGCGGCCATTAGTCCTAGGAAGGTGGCGCCATGCGCAATATGGTGCGCGGGCTATGAAGTTTTTCGTCCACTCAGTTCAGTTGCGACCATGCAGTGGTCGAGAGAGGAGCGCGCGTTCGCAGTCTCTGTACATGCTTGAGAAGGTGGAGCGAAACTTCCGATCTCGTCTGACAAAATGTATTGAACAGCATGGAGGTCACCTACAAGATGTAATATTCAAGAATTAAACTTGTAAGTAAACCCAACGAAACTTTAAATGTAGCTCTTTGTAAAAAAGAAAGAATTAAAACGCTATCTTTAATACTTTTTACTTTGTGATTTTTTTTAAAAGAGTAAGTTCCCACGCCGCACCCTGTACTTCCAAACGCAATTTGGAGCCCTCTTGTGAGCTATTGTAGGATATGGTGTTTGTCGGACATTAGAAGGGTTATAACAGATCAAATAGTCATCAGAACCATATGAGATTCCATGGGTCTTCGAATCACATTCTTCTCCCACGAGGGAAAATGAATCAATTTTAGCGTGTCGAGTGAACAGATTTCGCCCAAAAACATTTATCGAATTTGAATATTTGTAATAAAAAACCAATACATATTTTGAACATTTATAAAAATTCCCTAAAAAGCGACGTTCTGGAAGGAAGCGACATCAATTTGATTCTGAGCGCTTTAAACACGAAAATACGATACATGAGACTCGTTATATGATCAGGAAATCTAAAAATCGAAAATTTTTTCAAGCGCATAATTTAGGCTAACGATAATGTTTCGGCAAAGTTACAATCAAACTTTTATTTGTAAACTTGGAATGGATATGAATCGAGGATCCTTCAGCCCTGATTTGATTTTCTCGAGGACCGCGAGAAGTGCGGCACTGCAGCTAGGTAAGAGTTCGCGGATGTCTTTTAAACACACGGAGAGTGTTTGCCGTCAGCTTTCTATCAGTTGAAGTTGCCGGCGTATAATCATTGACCGTTCAAGAGCTGAAATCGGCTGTACGTATTTTCAATATAAAAGAGGGATTAGATTTTTGGACGAACAGCAAAATATCGCATTGTGCCTAATACTTGTCATGATCATCGTGTCAAACGAATTTAAAAATTAGCTCTTGTACAAATTTCTACAAATTATTACTTACAGAGTACTTTTCTCACGTATGAATAATATTTTTTAATTATAGATTTCTGTCCCGAAAAAAGTAAGTGACAAATTTAATACAGCGTATTTAAAAAAGAATTTTAATTCAAGTGAATATGCATCTTCAGTGTATCATTTTGAAGCGAAAATAAACGGCGACGCAATAAATAAATAAAATAAATCTGATTAAAGTTGCCATAACAACGTTTTTTGATAACGACAAAAACTAAATAGTGTCTAAAATTATTTCCAACAAAATAAATTCCAGTAATTTTTTTCTAACTTAAAAAATATAAATCGTTTCTGAAGTCCTTACGAATAAAAGGGATCCGTATTTACTGTTAAAAAAAGCGATCCGCGCAAGAAATAAATTTTTCATAATAAATTGAAAGTCTTCAATTTTCCAAAATTTTAATAATATTGATCGATGCGTGAAACCTGCAGTTCATAGATACACAGAAGTGCCCTGCCAAATTTACCTGCTAAGATCGGTATCATTCAGATAGGTGAAAATTTTCGATAATGTTAAAGTGCCATTAAGATCTCTGTACGGAACACGACTGGAAATAAATGGATACCGTCTTTAGCGAAGAAAAAATTGCATGCTAGAAGCATTTAATATGATCTCAGTTGGTAACAGACAGCATAATTGAAGTCAATTAGTATGGGAAAGGTTGCCATTGGGTAATGAAGGAACGAATTTAATAACGTACAAAATGATGAGAGAACGCGGGGGAATGCTAACACAGTTTTAAGGTTTTAAAATTTGATGATTTCCAAGTGAATGGAATGCTGTTAAAATGTACCAAGAAGCACACATACAAAAATATTCACAATAGTTTTTCACGCACTTATAAAATCTCAGTCTTCATCCTTCTGCGAAGATTGAAATCGATACAAATATCATTCGCCGGGCATTTAATCGCGATCACACTTTTCTTCGACTCATTACTATAGAACATTTATTGCGACAAATTTCCTCTGCAAATCCCAGCGTTTACCAGCTTCTGTATTGAGCTCGAGCCGGACATATTGGCTGCCATAGCAGCGCCCGTGCGATCAGAGAAATTGCCACGAGTGTATTATTCATTGGCCTCTTCATTGAGTCAACTTATCCTTGTGAAGCCGCGCAGTCCAAAACTCACCCCTTCAACTTAGATCAATTAACATCGAACCACGGAGCAAAGGAGCGAAAGTAAGCGGTCATTGACGGCCATTGACGTACAAACTGTTGGAATTAAATTAGAATTTTTTTAATGGAATCAGCTCTAAACTATTATGCTGAAAAACTATTCTAATCTATTTAATCTGCTTTACTGTGATGCTTCATTGTGAATAACATTTTCAGCATGGATGTGAATAACAAATTCAGTGAGCTTGTTGGAGCTTTGCGATATCTCAGTTTTCCGATAATAGATCATCTTTCCTGTATTTCTTTGCTTCCTATTGAGTAGAATGCTCGTTATTTAAAGACCAGCTTTACTATTTTTTCTTGTCTCAGCGTGACGTCAGTGCAAATAATCTCTGCAGGTTGAGTAAAGTTAAGCAACAATCGCAAGAATTTTTCTTGAACCAAACAAAAATGATTTATTTATTGTTTTGCTCCAAAAAACTCAACACCGCACATGACGGATGATCACTTGCAAAATATAAAGAATTACTTTCTAATGACATAAATTTAAGTGATTGCAATACTGATAAACTTCTGATATGATGTGGAATGTGCAAAAGGTCGTTTCGAGGAGAAAAAACATAATATTTTAATTTTTTTTTAAATTTTTAATTAAGTTATGAAAAATAACTCGCAAAAAAATTTGCAATCCATATTCAATAGAATATGACGATGTTTTTCACTCATGCTATTGGAAGTGAGATTTGTTTGCTTAGAGGGGAAAAATATTGTAGCCATGCTTTATATTGGCTGTTTTTTTCATAATGCGTCCTTCGCACGCACAAGGCGACGGATAACTGAACCATCATTCTGTTATTGGCTCGCTACCAATAACTCGAAGTCGATTCACGTTCAACTGTATGAAATGGTAGTATTCTACTGTATGCAATGGACGTACCGTATTCACGTTCAGCTGAATGCAATGGACGTACTGTATTCACGTTCTACTGTATGCAATGGACGTACTGTATTCACGTTCTACTGTATGCAATGGTAGCCTAAACTACTATTTTGTGGAGCGTGTAGTCATTTGGATTTGGAGGATTATATCCAGGGTAAACCCGGAAATTGCGATCCGAGAACGTCACTGAAAATGAATTTACTGTTATCCATACCAGCGAAGTTAGCTTTAGTCTGTATAACTGAAATTGAAACGTGCGAAATGCAACCATAATGATATCCCGGAGGCGAAATAACTTTGGATCTTCAGAGTAAACGACGAGGAAGGCTTATGTAATTTTTGACTGTATAAAGGTTTTAAGATTTTATCCAGAGTAGATCACTTTTGATCAAATGATGAAATGTATGCTGTGTTGACAGAAATCAACTTATATTTTATAATTTGTAAATGGTTTAGAAATTTATTACATTGCTCTGTCAAAAACTCTATTATTAGAATCGTGTGTAGTATTGCAATTATTGTGAAGGTTAACAATTTGAAATTCAAAATCATTTAATGTATTTAATTAAAGGAAATTCAGTCATTCTTCGCATGAAAACGTCACTTTATTTAAATCAAATACAGTAAGAATAAATGTTCCTTATATCAGTTAAATTAAACTTGTCACTAAAAATAACTAAAGAACTGTTCGAAATCATCGATAAAATACTAATCATAAATGTATAACAACTCTTTTAAACTAAGATCAATAATGTGTAACGCTTGATATGAAATTCAAAATGCCCATAAGATTTCAATATAAAATATTCATATGTGACCGTTGCCATCACTGCGCTGTGCTCGGCAGACCGTGAATGTTCGTCAATAGGCCTGCAATAGGCCTGCAAATTCCTTGCCGCCTCAATTGGTTTCGCGAACCATTTGCCGGAGCGTTATTTAACAAAGAGCTTCCAAGTGACCTCGATTTTTCTCCGCTCTTCCAAAATTTTTTGTTTCAATTATCGGCTGAATTGTTCCTTTTATTGCGCGAGGCCACAAAACCGGCCCTCTTTTGGCTTCGATGTATTGTCTGTGTTTCCATTGATGAAATAATTTGAAATTCCAAGCCAAAGAACGAGTGCTTTTCCACGATTGCATCTGTGATGCAAGAGATGCAATTAACCGCACACTTTGTTCCGGTAAAATTAGTTCCTGAATATTTCAACAAAATCTCTTGGCGATCTTCTTGAACTGAACATTCCCCAGATTATTTCTCCCCGAGAACTTTGTCATGATTGATCGATTGTAAGTTGTTTGCAAGTTAATATATTCATAGAATACCTTTTTAATTAATTGGGCCTCTCAATGTACACATGTCTTCGTGTAACGAATCATTCTCGTTTCAGTCTCAGCCTAGCAACGTTTACTGTATATAAGCAACAGCAACGCCATACTGTAGCAGCTACGGTCAATAATTGTAAGGTTATATCATTTCAGTGAGACGACCACAATGGCTGCTTTTTAAGTGGGTCCAAATAAAAGATGCTTCGTACCTGATCTTCGAAAATTTCAAGCAGCATAAGAAATTCACTAGAATTTTACTCACACTAAGAAATGGGTTTGGTAGTACTAACTAAAACGTTCATGAGCCAGATTTAGCCTGTTTTTCGCTAAAAAATACCTTGCTATTTACAAACTTTGTCTTGCCCAAAGGTGATACTCCTTGCCGTGGTTGACACAAGGCTTAATTTTATTACTTCACATCTTGATTGAAACTAAATGAATTTCTTTGATCAAAATTGAAATGCGCTATGAACTGAACTTATAAATTGTTAAATTAAATCAAATTATCAACGAGCTTGCTGTTTATAGGACAGAAAAGATTCTAACACGACACGACTAACAATGACGAAAACCGAAAGTTTAAATTTGTCAAGTTCAATATATTTTATGGTAAATAAAATGATGGACTAGTTAATGAAAAGCTCAACTTTTATATCTCCCAGAAAGCTAACCAAAAATTTGCTTATGAAAATGGAAGTACAAATGATATTTACGCGTCACAATAATTATTCCATCATGAGCCATGCATGGAGATGATTTTAACAACATTCGAATTTTGAAACGTGGATGGAAATCTGGACTAAAAGACAAGTGGCACTCCTTAAAAACTATTAACTCATTCGCCCGTGATTAAGTGGGAATATTTGTGACTGAAGTTGTGTGGCGGATGCGAACGGCATACTAGTATAATAAATACAATGCACTGGCAACAAAAATTTTATCTTTGCTGGCAAAACGATATTATTGGTCTCGCAATTCAGCATCGGATGCTCCTCGATCTTTTCTGGGCCGATGAAATACAACTTGCAGCCTTGCCGGCCTGCCAACTGCTGCCAAAAAAATTATCCATAAATTCTTATTCCTGTTATTCCTGCTCCTGTAAAAAAAACTCTAACTGACGTCCAATAAAACTATTATCGATACTGTATATATAAATCATCCTCATCAGTAGGGGTTCAGTGCATCATTTATTTTCCTGAAAAGTGAAATTCTAAACGAACGATATATTTATTATCAGTCCTGGTTTTTAGCGCATTTTCTCATTTATGGAAAAAATGCACTATTGTGCTCGCCATGGCCGTCTGTCTGTCTGTCCGTCCGTGACTTCACGTTTTCGTCGACGAGAAAATGCGCTCTCTGTCACTCACTGCTGTGAGTACTGAGCTATATTTTTTCGTCTTGATGAAGAGATAAAATAAATACTTTTCGCTATTATAAGAATCCAAACATTAAATGTAGTCTCGAAAGTTATCCCAGGATTTCTCCAATATAAAAATTATTCGTTGATACATTTGGCAGTATTTGCGGTCATGGGCTATCTGAGCATCACTCGTGATGACTGAAATTCATGCTATAATAATTATTTTCCCAAATAATTTCATATAATGTGCATGTGAACAAATATTACGCAATACGCAGCAATAATTAATTGAATTTCTCCCTGGTCCGAATTCTTTTCGCAGTTTGTGATTCATCTCTTCACTTCAATTTCAATTTAAACAAAAAATTGCCGACAAACTCACCACATGATGCGTCCAATCCATGTATTGTATGCATTCGTCAACTTACTCTTTAAAAGAATACGAACGCTGAGAAGATATTTTTCAAACCAGTTCTATTGCCGCGCAACTCAGCACCATACAAGCAAACCGAAGTTTGATGCAATAATTCTACTTATTTTCCCTAACTTGAGAATGGAAAGAAACAATCTATATGGAATGTGAGATTGTTCATCATGTCATTCATTCGGCGAACAAACGATCCAAATCAAATAAGTTTTGATTTGTATGTATCTCCATCGAAATAGCGCTATCCTAAATCTACAATTTTCATCATCCACTCCCTCCTCGGACAAAGAATGCAATTGCAGGTTTACCATAAGTTTACCTTAGAGTGGCTCAAGTCTTCGTTTCGAAACGAAATTCACCTTCATAAATAATCTCATTGCGTTCACATAATGCAAGCCAGGCTTACGGCAATACAATCATGCAAATTGAGATCAGAACGAAAACGTAATTTTGCCTAATTCATTCTCATTTCAATCTTAGTTTCATTGAATATTTGGGCGCAAGATGATGTCTTTCGATCCATCTAACGCTCATCCGAGCGGCAACCATGTTTTCACAGCTTCATGCCAGAAAATAAAATCCTCGGAAAATATGAGAAATTTAATCACGCTCGATGTTTTCCCTCGAGTCGGACGGATCTCGGCGGGCGGGGCGCTGAGCAATCTGCAGTTCTCTTCAAACTGCGCTGTACTCAATTGCTGGTCTAAGCGAAATACGAGTATTGATGCTGATTTGCTGCTCGATTCTTACAGAAGAGATCGGCACAAAGTACTTTGCACCAATTGTTAGAAGCCTCTAGGTAAATTCTCAGTGTGGAAGAAAGCCAAGCCTTAAAGTCGCATTTTTTATCGTATTTTCTTCTGTTTGAAGGGTCTTTCTTTAGCTCCTTGCGTTCAAAATTAATGCGTAAAACTCTGCGAAGTCGACATGCTACCTTGACTATTTCTACTTCGCGGAGAAGTTTTCGGTTACACGCGCATTGCATAGGTGGGAGGAAGTGACTCATGCATGGCATACTACTGGCGACATTATTCCTGGAAAATTTTCTTGTCTTGTTGCACGGCAGGCGATGAAGCGCTCAATGGATCTTAAATTGGTGCTTGATTGCAACGCCCAAGTAACCAAAGGAACGAATTCCACTGAGCTACTTCAAATACTATCAATTTGAAGAATTTTCGTAAAAGAACATATTTCATTTTTACATACAAGGTTCCCGCTTCTTCCACCTTTCACGTTAATTTGAGAACACCACCTGCGTAAAATTTATGAAGTATCGCACCCAATTAATTGGCAGCCGAGCCGATTTCAGAGAAAACTGACAGCGCTCAGAAAGCTACGGCACCGAACACTTGAACTTCAAGTCGATACCCTGAAAACTGGCAAGTATTATCATCCATGCAATCAATCTTAGAAATTTAGATTGATAGGAGAGCGCTCTAACCAGATTAAGCGAGACCTGACTTTTATTTAGCGAACAGGGGACTGGCATCACTATGTTTTTGGGGGAGTAAGTTCTCACAAACCGCTAACAACGCCTCTATAACACAGTACAATAACAAACACAGGAAGTACTGTAGGTTTATAGCATGAACTATAGTTATTATCAACGACATAATTCATTATAATTTAATTATTATGTTTAATAATTATCATTAAATTTGATCAATGGACATAAAATATTTGGGAGGCCTCGAAGATATATCCTAAATATAAATACATTAATTATGTTTTAGGTAGCTTAGTTGTTGCCCTAAAACAAAATATTGTTTTGCCATAAGAAGCATAGATTTCACTTCAAGGAACCAAATCTCGTCCTAAACCCGAAGACGTAATGTATTATTGAAGCCCGTTTATCATGCTTAAAAAATCGTAAGAAAAACTGGAACATGGGGAAAAATTGGGTATAGACGTTAACGTTCAATATCTGGGGCATTAAATATTTAATCGAGCCCACGAACCGATGAACAAGCAGCACCCTCTCGATCCCTTCTTCCGAAAAGAACGTTTTAGCAAGGCCGCGCTCACACAATCTAAAGCAACTTTCTTTAAATTAAATAATACAAACGTGAACATTGAATTTTATGGAAATTTTATCTTCATGGAAAGAAACCACCTGAATAATATTGGAGTCGTCATTAATATGCTACCGTCAACAGTCTTGAAATTTCAAAAGAAATCAATATGGTCATTCGTAATTTTTTCATAACGTCCTCCTATAACGCAAAAAAAGATATACGAGTTGAGCATTGACACCCCTTTGCTAGATTAGATTGTCTCCACTCCAAATGCCCGATGATTAACTGTCAAGAGCTTCTTTTACGGTGACAAATTGGCCATCTTGGATCCTAATTTTAGCGGCAATGATAGGGCACGTCATGCAATTTGTCATCTCGCCGGCTCCCCCCGACAGAACATTCCCTCGCCAAAATCGAGACGTGACCCCTTCGTGACCTTTTCGATTTCAACGGAAGATCCGGCTCATCTAGGGATCCACTTTGCGGGACAACCATTTTCACCGAGTCAGGGAGTAGAGCGGTGCATAACCACGAGATGTATTTCGAATCATAATTTGGGGTGCGAAGAGACACCTATGACACCTGAAAAAAGTTGGAGTGCCACCGTGGGCCACAAATATAACTCTTAAATAAGCTCTGGAGTCATCGCCCAGTCTGAGCTAGCAAGCAATAACTTTACTCAGCCGCAGAGTTAGCAGCCGAAGACTGCACTGGAACACCGTAATCGAGATCAGTGATACACGGCCTATAGTTAATAGCGCCGTACATCTTCAGCCAATACTTGAGCATGCTCGCTCGCTCATAAGCAAGCAGTTAATCATCCGGCCTCATCTACTCTTGATTAACCTCTTCTGGCCTTACCCATTCACGTTGCCTTGACCCACAATCTTCAGTTTTAATGCCGCTCTCTGTTCTTTTCCTCTTGAAATTGCAAATAGAAAGATCAATCTCCAAATGGATTTAAAGTAAATATAAATGTCATCTAATTTATGTTTTCATGTCTGCCTGAGAATTTTTTTTATCACTCATTGATTGTACGTACATTCTATGATTGCGAAACTAAAGATGCAGTTTGACTATAAAACGATTTCATTTAGAAAAATAAGGTTAATTTTTTTTTGCTATCTTCATGTTTTCTAACTCCCTCTATTTTTATTTCGAGTTACTCTAGTACGCATCTAAGACTAGGAATACGTAAAGAATTTTTAAATTTTCAACAAGAACTTTGCAAATTAATTTTTCTGAATTCAAGGAATGCTAAAAATGTTTTAAATTTTTTTGTATGCAGCAATCAGCGAAAATTAAAAGTAGAATTTCAAATTTCACCTATCTCATGCTGGTCAGTTGCTAACTAATTCACACCCCTCACAATTGAGGGTTACCGTTAAGACAATTGTGCCATTCACGTGTGTCATTCTAACCTTATAACATAGTCGCTTCTGTATTGAGGTGTGCAGTCAGGAAGCATGGAGCGAGTGCTCTCCGTACGCATATTAAGCAAATTTCTCATCACTTTGAGATACTGGTTCAGGCACGAAGAGTTTAAGGCTGAACAGCACTTACAATACATGATGATATGCAAGTACAACCGATAATATTGGCCTTTCGTCACATGACCATATTGTGATCAGAACAAAAAATGAATTGCTTTTATGCGTTTATGGAGTAGACATTTCTGTATTCCGCATCAACTAAGAGACAAATCGAATCTATATAGTATGTTGCAGAACATTCTCATACAATGGAACCTTCAAGAAAAAAGCTTTTTGAACTTCATATCTAAATAACTAGAACAATGTTTTTTGACCACTTTCATTTCTTTGATATTCATCCATGGCACAATCCGAGTTCAGTTCAATAAGGTTTTAACTTGAACTGGAGGTTTTGGATAGCAATTCAATTTACTTTCATTGATATATGTATATAAACAAAAATGCAACATTTGAGGATTATCATGGAATGTCCATTATATTCCCGAGAACCGCCTTGTTTCTTTTCCCGAAGAGTTTTTTTCATTTTCTTTTTCCAAGCACAGTTGAATTCATCATTGGGATTTATTTGAAAGAATCTAAGCTTCAGTAAGCACTTCAAATAGTTTAAGATTTTAATATTGCAAGTTTGTAATGACTAGACCATAATTCGTTCATCATCAAAGCCAAGAGAGAACAAATTTCATCCGAACTTCCCATAAGCATTATTATTGAGAACAAAATTAGGGTGATTTAACGAACTTGTTGGGCGGACGCTTGAGCATATATTCCTTAATTTCAGCTGCATAAATCGACAAGGTACTTGATATCAAATATCGTTTGCGAAACATAGTTAGTAAGTCGACGAACTTTTTAAATGTGGCGAGCTGCGAGGCATCACATGCTCAAGGGTTAAACAAGTGTTGCTCCTGAAGAAGTTAGCTGGAGTTTGAACGGCGGGAAGCTCTTTGATCGAAAGCCATCGGTTTTTGGGAATTTGCTGAAGGGCTTCCTGATTAGATGAAGAAAATTTTTCTAATTGCACTCGCGAAGTTCTCGTGTTCAAGGCTGGCTCATAGCAGGTATCGACGCGACGAGTCGACATTATACGGGTATTTCCTAACATATTCATACGGGACGAACTGGTGTTTACTATAGAAGTTGTCGAGATAATCTTTTTACTGGGTACGGCAGATGTTCATTTCAGTATTCCAACGGCAGGAAACTCATTAGTTAAAGTGATAAAATCAGCCAATGTTAATTTGAAAATTTCACCACGCTATGTACTTCCACGTGTTTGTGTACGGTGAAATCCCATGTGCAAGAGTTACACTGAACGGTTACCTAACTTCACAGTTATTCAAAGACGTGCGCACTCGCGAATAAATAGTCAGGCAGGGGCTAGAAACTGGTCCGTGACATTGGCTCTCTCGACATTTGATTGCAAACACCCAAGTCTTCTGTGCCCGCTATCAAACGTCAAACCAATCTTAATTACGGTAGCTTCTCGTACAACCATTACCAAACGATTACTCTTATAACTAGAACAGCGTATAGGCAGCCGATATCTGAATACTTAGTCTAGTCGAATTCACAGAAACTAAGTTCAAATACCACAATGCAATTGAAAAGTACATTCCATTTACTACGAACAAACAATTTAAAGATACAATTCACTTGTATAATGATTGAAGGAGAGCTTTTGAATAAATAAAATGTACTCAAACATGAAATGAGTAAACAGTGTTTAATTTTGACAGTGAGCACAATAGCTGCTTTATCGTCCTGGTAAAACGGGTTAACATTCTTTATTATGTTACTAGTAGTAGGGGTTTAATATAGGCATTAAATTAATCTTTTCTTCTTAGAATTTCTTACGTATGGAGGAGACTTTTTCAAAACGTAGGTACTTTCTTAGTACTTTAAAATTATTTACTTTACTGAGAGCTCTTTTAAGGAGTTTTTGGCTCGAGCTAAACTAGCGATTTATGTTTGGTCTTGGCTGGTTTGCAACATTCATTTACTACAACCGTCAGTGAGATAACGAGATTTGCATCAAAGTAAATTAAAGCCGTTGAGAAATAAATCGATATACTAACAATACCGTTCGTATCGAGTTCCCCAAATTATGATACACCCGTATAACAATTAATTGATAAGCTGATAATACCTGCTGATGTGATGTCAAATTTAAGATAAGCCCATTTAACCATTGGCTGACTATACCTACGTTG
Source organism: Hyalella azteca (assembly GCF_000764305.2). Taxonomy (NCBI): domain Eukaryota; kingdom Metazoa; phylum Arthropoda; class Malacostraca; order Amphipoda; family Hyalellidae; genus Hyalella; species Hyalella azteca. The sequence goes on along the minus strand of NW_025934948.1, from coordinate 136,874 downwards.
GTTTGGAGTACACCAAACTAAGATCAGGTCATTTAAAGATAGGTCGATAAGCAGATGATATCATTTTTTTGTAGTTCAGCAAATCAATGTAAGCCCTTGTGGCATGAGGCAGATAAGAGGAATATACCGTTTGTATGGAGCTTACTCAAATTAGAATAAGCCCTTCTAAAATTAGCTCGATATGTGATAAAAATTGCAGAATACAAATTTAACCTGTTCGGCTCTGTAATATCTGTTAACGTATTCTCCAGATATTTGATATTTTCTTATGAGAATAATTGCAATCCTTATCTGGAATCATCTATTAACTGCGAATTTATTTCTCACATTCAGCATCAGTGGAAATGCAATCGCAGAAAAAAATATTCATTCAAATTTATAATAAAGAAACCAAAGCCAAGATTACTTTATTCTGAGTCAGTGATATGTCATCTCTAGCTTCAATCCTTATGAAACTTATTTGGGGAGTAAAAAACAAGATCGTTAAATAGAAACAGTTATTCGATATTGCAAAACGAGTTCGTTCAAAGCCATTTGTGAATGCAATGCGAAGTAAAAAAAGTTTTAAAAGATGGTCAATTTCAATAAATGCAAATGAAACTAAGCTGCCTCATGTTTGATTTGATAATTTTTTGCAGCTAGTTCACACATGGAGGCATCGCATGAATTGAGGGGCTATACTTGAACCCCTGCGACAAGCATCGCCGTAAAAAGCATGGGAAGTTACGAGCACCGAAGTGACAAGTTGGCGTCGTCTTTACGGCGGTAGGCAACAATATTGCAGTGCCGTAGTTGTCCGTCCGAAACCTTCTCGAGTGGCAGCAAGAAAAAGTCTTTTGACCTGTTTTTTCCTTTGTGAAGTTGTGTTATCTGCTGGTCGTGTGGGAGGTGATGTGTTTTTCCTTAGATAAGAACTTGGGTGCACATGCTATTGAATTGAGCCATCCTACTTAGAAGTGGACTTTTCCTGGCTTCGACTTCTTGCATCAGATGTAAACAATTGTGTTAACAAACATTCAGTGACTGAACCTTAGTGGAGGAGTGTTTATTATTATCTGATTTTTTATCACTTTTCAGTTAGGGTAACAGACAACGGGAAGAAAATTTAAAGATTCATCACTTCTGTTCAAGGTTAACCAAAGAATTTCTCTGCATAAAAATATTCATAAAAGTTGCTTGCATACGAAAAAATTACAACTGATCGCCTATTTTTATCGCACAATATGCAAGGTTGCAAAATAAAATAAAAAATCGCCTAAAAATAATAAATGAAGGGAGTTGCAATTTTCAACAAGTAAAAGCGGACCTAATAGCTAAACTTAAACTTCGTTAGTGTGGCAATACGATAAAATTTGAAAACCGAACTCTAATGTGATATTTTTTCGGACAAAACTTCATGAAGTCGTACAATTGCGAAATGAATTTAATCACAAATATTGAACTTTTTTAATGAGATTTATTATTCCATGAATGCGCCGAATCCACATTTATATTCGTATATTATTGTGTTTTCACAATAATGCCTGTGATCGAACCGCTTTGCGGTTACTTTAAAATCCCCAGGTAACAAGTACCCAGAGGTCCAAATACCCAGAGGTCGTTTCTGGGCACCAAGCCAAGGCCATGCTGATGCACCACCTATTGACTGTGGCCAACCGCAGCCCACTAGTGATACCGAGAAATGAACCGAGCTTCGAGGCTGGGCTCCTCTCATCTCTGTGCTGCGCATATTGTGTCGCTAACTACTGCACTACAATCACGCCGAGAGTTGCCAGCCTCAATGAAAAATACAAAAATTGCCTTTCTTCATTCAAATCATTAGTTATTTCATCATAAATTCGCATACGTATTAATACAACGGATTATTATTTTTGTATGTGTTGCATTATCATTCCAGCTACGCGTGATTCTTTAGCAACTTGAGCAAATTCTTCTAAAAAACATTTCAGCTGTAGTTATTCCACTTAAGTACGTCTTCACCTCTTTTTACATCCTAAACTTAATCTTAGTAATTACTTTTAGTTAGCGTGAATGTTGAGGGTGTCAAATAGTATTCGCATTGCCAAGCATTATGAAGTTTTCTTTCAAAATTTTGTGTGCAGCAAGTTTCCGAGACACTCTGAAGCGAGGCGCTTTTACTTAAACAATTGTCCGCACTACAACGACGTGCAAAAGTGTCTAATCTGGCTTGCCACATAAGCAGTCGGCACAGGCGCGTAAAACGCCACGCAGCCAGCAGAAGCGCGTAGTTCGGCGGCTGGGCGTCTCAAAAGCAGTCGGCACAGGCGCGTAAAACGCCACGCAGCCAGCAGAAGCGCGTACTTCGGCGGCTGGGCGTCTCAAAAGCAGTCGGCACAGGCGCGTAAAACGCTACGCAGCCAGCAGAAGCGCGTAGTTCGGCGGCTGGGCGTGCGTCGTTCTGAGCGCGTGCTTGGAAAGGGCCTCACGGGACTTACTATGAATAATAAAGAAGCGCGTTATGAACAATCGTACAGAAAGCATAATAACAATTCTTTTCACTAAAAGACGAATGATGTCACAATTACAGTGTTCAATATATAGTTCGTAAAAGACACAAAGTTAAAATTACAAGCTTTATACATAATCATCAATTCAATTGAAGAATTCAACAATATTAATAAATAATTTATCTGTTAGATGTTTTCAGGATTGTTTTATTTCAAGTGAAATTATAAATTAAAAATTATTAGACAGTGCATGCCATCGGTTAATGTATAAAGTTAACTATTAAATGAAATTCCTACAATGTTCATCACAGCGCAGCCCACTAGTTGACATGTTCATGATGTTCAATAAGTAAAACACAAAATGAGGGCACCGCAATCAACAAATAAATACTGCTAATTAATGATATCACATTTTAAATGATAAATTAAATAAAAAACTTAAGGGATAAGATGAGAGAAATAACTTCTTCATCGTCAAGTTTAGAATGCCATGCGAAAAAAATTCAGACAAACTAATTTAAAGATTTCAACTCTTCGCAATTGAATTTCTTAGCTTTTCTATCATTGTTGTGAATTCCTGCTTCTGGAATACATGAATATTCATCCGTTTAAACAAGTCTACGGATTGCAGCGACGTTCTCGTTGCATGTACAATTGTTTCGTGTTTCCAGCCAAGCGCTGCCGGACTAGAGCACCGAACCGAGAACGTCCAACATATATACGAGTCTGTCCGCTAGTTTGTCGTGCGTTGTAAGTCAAACATTTTCAACGAGATGTTCCAACGAAGCGTCCTTTATTGTCTCTCAGTTGTAATTTTTACCGTTGATGCAGCCAGTTTTATGCAGATTTTACTCGTTATAACGCTTGACCTACTGTCTCTGAAATGCTCATTTAGCTGCAGCTCCTGCTGGCATAAATCAGACTCTTTTGCTTCCCGCTGTAATTGTTGTCGCTCTCTTGTGAATCTATGGAATGTATCTTTGTTGTACTCTTGTAATGCTCAGAACTTCATTCTTAGCCATTTCTTTGCAATTTAATACAGGAAATTTTTCTCGTGTCAACCCTAATGAGGCAGGCAGAATTTTTCAAGGAATTTTCTATCGCGATTATTTATTTTTGTTTAGTTTCGTATAGCTGGCAATTTCCATGGCAATATCCATGGCAATATCCATTCATGTTTATTTAAATTAATGTATTCTTGATTAGGACTTTAAGGGCATGTGCGAAGTTTATTACCAGGAATGGCGTGAGGAAAAAGCGAGTTGGTTCATCCTTGCGGTCAGTTAGCTTAGAAATTCAGTATTGCTTACTAAGTAATTAGAAACCGCTACGACTGAAAAATGCTCTTCAACTCGTGTCAAGAAATTGCTTTACTTGGTGAGTCTTGCAGCGACATAATTGTTGTGTTTAATATTGCTTGCGTAACTGGAACAGAAAAAGGATGGCAAGTGAGTTATAACTCGCTAAGATGCAAGTTATACGATGGTAGCTAACTCACTATCTCAACATTAGGAACTTGGAACCGAAATATTCAAAATATTTGTTGCATATACATGTATTATTTTGTTCGACACATGTGCCAAATATCTTAGCGATAAGTATTTTTAATTTATATATAATCAAATGTTATTTGGAATAGCTGGTTATACGGATAAACTGACAACTTAAATAATTATTTGGCGAATTAAAATTTTCAGAATATACCAAATAAGAAGCAGCAGAGGTGATTGTTTGTCGTTGTGGCCGACAGTTGAGCAACCAACTAATAAAAATGTTATTTTTACCCTCAACCTAAGTCCCATTGTCATGCATGGCGTTGCAAATGAGCAGTTATTCGCTAAAAGCCACCATTCGGCGAGTGACCAAGTTTCAACCGAGGTAGTTGTTGCTGCTGCATGGAAGCTAACAGTTATTTCCTGCTCCAGAGCGACCAATGTTTCCTAAGTGGCACTGGGCGCAGGGCAGGTCTGCATGCAATCGATGGCCCGCATCCGCGAGTTGCGTGCTCGCCGGGCAGGAAACTTGGCCGATGGCAGCCAAATGTCGTCTGGTGTTGACTCAGGCATTGATGGGCCACTCAGCTTTTGGATACTGAAGCCTCACAGCCAGAGCTGGGCAGCGCTACTTTGAAATGTAGCGGCAGCTACCCCTACCGCTACATGCTCTAAATGTAGCGGGCGCTACCGCTATCGCTTGAATTGCTTAAATGTAGCGCCGCTACCGCTACCGCTAGTGAAAATGTAGCTGCCGCTACATGTAGCGCGCTACTGCCCACCTCTGCCCACAGCGCATAGAGTTCTGTCGTATTGGCGAGCCCTCTGTACCCATGTCGTCTTGAAATAATATATAGAGATGCATTGTATTGAGGAACTGATGAATTGCAAACACAGAGAAGTAGAGTACGTTAAGTTAAAATTAAACAATTATTTTCTAGATTCGTATATAGGTTATTGAATCCCGTTAGTGTTTTATGTACGAGAGCTGATCAGATCAAGAGGACCTAATCTAATTGCCGACGTGATATGTTGGTGGAGGCTGTCAGATAGGCTCCAATTTGAAGCGATTAAACCAATCGATTTAATGTAATAAGTTTGCTGGGTTACGACGCATGTGGTGAATGCAATCATATGGATACTCAGTGATAAACGAGAAGTTATTCAGCATCCCGCTGCTCCATTTATAAAATACATAATTACTCGATAAGATTTATTAATATAATTCGTAATCAGGTGATTAAACATTAATGTGGTTGCTTCCTCAGATCCTCTATAATGGTAGATGCTGTATTCGTTGCCTGTCGGTGCATATATGCAACGATCAAGCAACTTTCCAAGGGGGTAAATTTATTGCACTCTGGCGTGTTCCTTCTTGTAATAAAACAGGCGCAAAATAAAAGGATTTTTTCACACGAAGCATTAAAAAAGTAATTATTCAATTCGATTATATTGCATTTGCTTTTAGAAACGACAGGTGGATATTCGTAATTATAATTCCAGCTCGTGGCTCACCGTCATTACAGTTCCACAGCAACGTACCACGGCCATCCAATTTGCGTATAATTTAAAAGTTTAATTTAGTCGCATCGTCGATGTTCGAGTAAAACTACGGGTTCTTAACAAATTTAGTGAGATTCTCCAGCCTTAAAAGTCTTCCAAGAATGTTCCTTAATCTAGCAAGTTGAGATTATTTCTCACGTCTACAATTAACAACTTCTCGGACGATTCATTGCTTGGAAAATGTTAGCTTCCCCAAGATTCTCGATGATTTTTTAAAAGGCGTGTGCTCGACATAGATAAGGAGTGAAACGTGTGGTCGTAAGTGTAGTTTGGTGCGATATTGAACGGTACTAAAGTGCGGCAGGAAGCTGAGCTAAAGGGGCCGTTCATGCAGACTGATGTGCGATAGGCAATGAAAAAATCTCTCAAGGGCTGCGGAAGTTCAGGCGTCTTGCCCCTCGAAGAGCCAAGAACTGCTCAGAAAGAAAGTTCTCGCGACGGAGGAACAATTGGGTAGAATTAAGTACATTTATTTTTTTCATCAAAACATCCCATATATGCCAAATGTTGGAGGTGAGACAATAAGATACGTACTGGATAATCGGGCACTATTTGATATTCAAACATGACAATTATTATAAAGTAGTTGGACGAAACAGATTAGATCTTTGTATTTAGTATAGTATCTTCGGCATTGAAGGATAGGCCTGGATAGGCCTGTCGCCGATTCTTGTATTTTTTTTTTTACTAGACTGGCCTTTTGATCATGTCTTTTCAACGGATGGTAGATTGAAAATCGCTTCTAGAATTCAGTTGTTCCGTAGGATATCAGGCATTTTAAGACTAAACATATGCTCCTGCATGGCCTTGTCTAGTCTGTTCTTGAACGCGTCGATACTTGGATCAACAATATCTTCAGGGAGGCTGTTCCACATGTCGGTGACTCGAAGCGAGAAGAAATGTTGTCGCGTGGATAAGTTGTACCGCAGTTTTTTTTTAGGTTATAGCTGTGGCGCCTGGTGTTGGTTCTTGTTTAAAATTCTAGTAATCCTTCTGGAACCTTGTACAAACCATGAGTATACATGTATACTTCAATGAGGTCACCGCGCAGGCGACGATAACGGAGACTGGGAAGCTTCATAATCTTCAATCTTTCTTTTTTGGACGACATATGTGTGTCACTTTTTTTTACTAAGCCTGAAATTCGGTTTTTACCACCACAGAAACGTCAATTTCGTCTATCGTGATATAATTTTTGTAATAGTTAACAAAACTAAGTAGAAAGTAACATTTCACCCACTATTTTCACTCGAGGTTCTAATAAATTTGCTTAATCCTATTAGAAATCCTTCCAACATCTTCAATTTTCGTTCTTTATTTCACTGAACATGCATCTCATGAGTTTTAAAATATTCTTGCTTGTGTCAAAAACATCCATTACAGGGAAGCGAGATTTTCCCCGATGTGTATTTTATCCGGTGCTTGTAAGAAGATGCACTAGATTTTCGATACCTCGGTTAGAGGCACCAAGGGCACTGCTACTCGGCAAAAACACGAGGCCATCCATTTTTGCGGAGCCAGTATTTCCCTCGGCCAAATCCTTCTTTAATAAGGCACCTCGCCCTGAAGAAACTGCGCCAACAGACCAAACAAGCATCATTAGATCCGCCTTACGCCCCACCAGTGCCTCAGAAATACAAGCTGATGATCCTAATGCGAGCGATCCAAATTCACAAAACTAAATATCAGTGTATTTTTTACATTCAATTAAGACCAGAAATAAACCAACGAGAAGAGAATTCGCATCATGTACGACCACTTGAAGCTTATTTATCTCTAATCAATTGTTTAATTGATAAATTTCGAATATAGTGAAATAACACATAAAAAATTATTCTGGCCAAGCATTGTACTGATGCCTGATCACTCATCAAATCTCACAATCGGAAATATGGAGCTAAAACATGATAAACTAGTGTTTTTTCTCCACTGAATTCGCCGGTGAATGATGTTACTAATATAATGAGCCTATTTATTCGCATTTTAGTACCAAATTATTATTATTATTAGTGTTTATTAAATTATATTCGCAATATTCCGTGTGATAAAACTAAATTTTTCGACAATTAATGTATGACGAAATATTCTTTAAAAATATTTCATTGTTATAAACAAATTTAGGTGAGATTTTACTAATATTTATTTGGAGAATATTCTAGCTTGTACCTATTTAATTTGAACTATATCCATGTGTAAATAGTGTTACGTTGTCATGCTATCTCGACAATCGCGATTACTTTTGGATCAACGTAGAAAGCGGAGGAGAAATCGAGCCCGCAGCTCGAGTTAAGCGCCAGGCCGTGACTGCTGAAGGCTTTAGAGGGAGGCTTCAAAGCGGCTTCAATGCACGCGTGTGCAAATTTTGCTGAGAACCTCAGCCCTCCTGAGGTCCACAGCTCGGGTCGGAGATCAGCAACATCAAGTATTCGGCATGGAGTCAATGTAACGGCTTCTCTGGAGCGTGCCACTCACTTTGCTTGATGCAGCCGAAGCATTTCAAGTTGGGATAAACCCACACGCAGATTTAGGTTACTCATGAAATGAAACTAAAGGTGTTTAACGAATTAGTATTTTTTTTGTTTAAAATTCACTTTGAGAACAGGTGAATTACCGATACAGTTCTGATTTCCGTGTAAAAACTCGTTATTTGCGTAATCCAGCATCACAGGCTATGCAATCCAGAGACCTTCATGTTGTGCTGAAAAATTTCCCCGGTTTTTGCATAGTCTTACATCAAATTAATGAATCAATTTTTTTCATTTCGGTTCATGCAAACAACTTCGAACAGTTCAAGATTCATTTCCATGCCATCAGTCCTCTGTATGTCATTAACATAGCACACGCACACACAGACAAATTTCAATTTACAGAAAATTAAGTGAAAGCTTGTGCCTGTATAGTTTAGTGCATCGTCTCCTTTACTCGAATAAAAACGTTCATTCACTTAGCATTCGAACAGAGCTGGGCAGCGCTACTTGGAAATGTAGCGGCGCTACCGCTACCGCTACATGCTCTAAATGTAGCGGGCGCTACCGCTACCGCTACACCCACTAGATTGTAACGGGCGCTACCGCTACCGCTACAGTAAAATGTAGCGCGCTACATTAGCCGCTACAATGGCCAAAATTATTGGAAATCTCTAAATATTTATTGTATGTATGGGTTACCCAAGGTTACCCCAGGATTAGATACTGTAAATAGAAGTTACAGTTATTTTTTATATTTTACCTTCCCTACATGGATGTGAACTTTAATCTACCAATCTAAAAAATTATCTACATATACATATAAAAATTAGTCTTTTTTCTGTATATATATGTGGATTATTTTTGAGATTGGTAGATTAAAGTAGACATCCATGTAGGGAAGGTGAAACATAAAAAGAACTGTGTAAAAATAAGTGTAAGCAAACTGAAAGATGAAAAAAAAACTGTAAGTGGTAACTGGTAACAACTTAACAAGTAGCAACTAATATGTTGACACTAGTAGCAGGCTGAGGTTGACAACATTACACCGAAATCTTTCGTACAGTCTTATTCTGTAATTCATATTATGTACGTATCATGCTGGTTTTTAAATAATATTGAATACTATATAGGGGACCGGCTACCCTAAAAATCGGAAATTTTGGCTTTATTGTTTTCTTGGCTCATTTTGTAGCTGCTGAATAGGCGCGTCTAACGCAGTTTACCTCATGTCTGTGCGTGCTATAATTTTTGCGTAAGACAATTTAAAAAATATATATATGAACATTTTTTAACAATATGTACAAAGATTTATTTGAATTTAATCTGTATATATAGATCATTACTTTCGTTAATTACAAAGTGTTAGCACTCGTTTGAAAGCTACAAACAAGACGCGTTTAACAAAGCTACTACCATGGATGTTCATGCAATAGTTTTTGCGTAATGCAGTGGTAAAGTTACGTAAAATTTATATTTTATATATATATATTTATATGTAATAAGTCCCATTTATAGTTTATTCTTCACGTTAAATTCAACATAAATAGGTCTGAAGACGCGTGCTGGTACCTTGAATGCAAATAATTGGCAATGGGAAAGCTTGGGCTACAATATCAAGACATTTTGGGCATATTCTTCTGTTTTCAATGAATTTTACTCTATTTGGCTCCCCTGAACATTTCAAAAATCCAAAAAACGCCATCTTAAAAAATTATAACTCAAACAGTTTTTAAGCTACGGCAATGAGAGACATACCATTCGATTTGTAAAAACAATACCTAGCGACTCTAGAAGCCTTTTTTTAATATATGCATGGTTTGACTCATATAGGGGAGGGGGAGGAAGGTGGGGGGTAAAAATATGAAAAAATGGGAAGAGCGCGAAAAAAACGACGAGGAAAATGAAAAATCGGGCCTCTACAGTCGCTAGATATTGTTGTTACAAATCTAATGATATGTGTCTCGACATTGTAGCATGTGATTTGCAAAAGGTTTAAACTTTTTTAGAGTACCCCTTATTTGCCGTTTTCGATTAATTACATGTTTTCTTTCATTTTTTTTAATTTACATGAACAAAAAGGTCTTAGACTTCTGTTTTACATATGTGTACCAAGTTTCAAAACGATCCGTCGGTAAACAAAAAAGTTTTGTTGGAGGGTAGCCGGTCCTCTAAGTAAAATGGAAAGGCTTTATCTATAAATGTAGCGGTAGCGCTGTAGCGGCAAAACCTCGTATCGCTACTTAAATATGTAGCGGACGCTACAGCTACCGCTATATTGCCTTAAATGTAGAGCCGCTACATGTAGCGCGCTACTGCCCACCTCTGCATTCGAACAATGATTTTTTATAGAAAAACATGTCCTGGTCTAGCTGAAGATCATGTCTGGTCTAGTCGTAATAATTTAATTGCTTATCAAACTGAATGAATGAAGAATTTTTAAGAATTCGTGCAAAAAAAGACGATGATGTCAACAGATGTTGACTTACCGTGAACAAACAAATTAATTTTCCATTTCGGCATTATTTAGCGAATAAATAAATCTAAATTAAATATTTCCTTTAGTACCTTCCTCATAATGCGGAACTATTTACTGATATTGAACTAGTAACCGCGCGAATCAATTTACCAAGTTAAGCTGGAGAATGCGGCAGTCTTGCGGCGCGTCGTAAACAAACAGGGTTGTTCGCTTAAGAGTCTTGCCTCATCTTTATATTCATGCGCTTCATCTTAAGCGATCGAAGCTGTTGTCCAGCCAACTTCTTTGATGACTCGCTCTTGGCACGGTTCTACATTTTCCTCGTTTCTTGACGATTTAAATTAGAAGACATGACTGCAGCTCCTATCCATATATCTATTTTTTTAAATAAACCACTTGGAAATGATTTCTCTTTCACGCTTTCTAGTGATATATATTTCACGTTTTCTAAAGCTCAAGAACGGAATCGATCAGGGAAAATTATACTGTAATCGGCGAAAATCTTGAAATAATTTACTGTAATATGAAAAATAGTCTATGCATAATGATTAATAGTAATAATAGTCGATAATTCTTGAAATTTATTGCTAACCGCCCATAGCACAATCATAACTTAATTTGAATCCTAAAATAAACACAATAATTTGATGTATAGAGTGAATCCCTAAAGCATAGCATGCCATGTTAGACTGAATTTTCAAAATCCCATCCATTTCTTGGCAAAATAAAAAATTAATGCAAACATATACAGCGACCAGGCAGTTAGTTCATTTTCCATCTTATGCGCTCCGTGACACAGACCCGGCCGTCGAAATTCTTTAGTTATGTCACCAATATTAAACGTAAGGTAGAAAAATACATATATTTAACTCTCATTGGACAATGGGATGTTCTAAAATTTAAGTTATTGTATCAATAGATGTTAACATTTGTTAACGTCATTATCCATGAAGAATTTTCCGCTTGAACTGTCACTTACTTTCAATTTGAACTCACAATCTGTCTTATGCTCCTCAGAATGATGATCAGTTTCAACCTGTGGTAAAGCATTGCCATCTTCTATAGTGGCGGTGCTACATCAACATTCAGTTTTCCCAGCTCTATAAAGCAGACACATGCCTCAGTATTTCGCTACTCTAACAATCGGTCGTAATTTTTTCAACTTTTTATATTAGTGCCTTTTAATTATGTCATATTTTCATTTATTGGAATTTGTATCATATTGTGCACAGTCTTCGTACTTTCAGTCAATAAAAAATACGAAAAGATTAGGATCTCGAAATAGTGCAATTTTCAAAACCTAAACTTTAGAAAATTTGCCAATTAACGTAGAATGCAAGTGTCACTACAGCATCTTAACAGAATATTTCTGGCTTCTGTTCTAAGGGCAATTTCAGCAACAGGGTGATTTTATTTCACTTGGTTCCTCATGTAAAGACGTAATTGCCATTAGTGCACTCAAACAAATCCTCGTGCACCAACGACTCGCCAAAGTGTCTATCCAAACAATGATAAAAATGAGTTGGAACAGGCGCGTGAAACGCCACTCAGCCTGCCGGAGCGCGTAAGTCAAGCTACTATTAGTGAGTAAATATCAGCGCTTCTATGAGGGATCCTCACGGCATTGACGACGGATAAAAAGGCTGCTCGTGATAAATACTTATATTTATAATAAATACTTATAGTATTTATTATAAATACTTATAATAAATACTGCTCGTAATAATACGTATAATGTCACATATGTAATGCTGGTGAAAAAATGTACGACATAAAATGCTAAAATTTGAAGCATTTGAGATCATTTCAAATTCAAATTAAAGTATTCAACAATACATGTGTTAAAAATCTTATGCAAGACATAGCCAATTATGGCTTTAAACGCATGCTTAGTAATATCATGGGGTAATAACTCCGAAGAAGATGCATTTTACCGATTGGTGTATAAAATTTAATATTCATTGAAATTCCTAAAGCGCTCATCACAAAACAGCAATCTAAACTTGTCCCATAATGGTGACATATTACCGGGTTTGATTATGCATGTTTAATCGTCAGTTACGTTATACATGAGCATCATAGTAATATTACAATTAGCTGCTTTAATTTTATATAGACATACATTTTGCAACCCTATCTTTTCACTTGCTTGGCTTCTGTTCTAAGGGCAATTTCAGGAGCAGAGCGATTTTACTTGACTTCTCCGCTGGATGAACCTTTCGACCGTAGCAGGATTCGAACCCGAGATCGCTTCTGACCGCGCGACGCCTTTGCCAACTTGACCACGGTGGCACGCATGCATGTGAAGTTGAAATGAGTTATTTAGCCTAAATTTCTGCGTCGTGACTTGAGAAAAAAATACTTTTATGCCAATATTTCCAAGATTTCCTTTATTACTGTTATTCTTCAGAGAAGGGAGAATTAAACTCGTGGAAAGTTGAAAACCCCCATCGCTTACTATCACCACTTGCAGGTCGCGAGCTATATCGCAGGATTGCATAACTGGTACGTTGCATGAAGAATTGATCGACGTTGTACGAGGTGTTGGTGTTCAAGCATTCCTCGCACCGCAAATTGATACTTGATTTTAGTTGATATAAGTGGAATTGTTATGTAACTTATTTTGCTAAAAGCACGTCTATGATATCATAAGCTCCAGATTAATCTTTTGGCACAACTTCTTCATACAATATCAGAAATAATTAATAAGTTCGAATTAACTGTTATTGATCTTTTACTTGGCTCGCCAATAACACAGACTGTAATCGAACGGCTGTATGTTTCAGATCTAATGTATTCAAAACCGCCTCAGTATTCGCGGCATAACTAACACCAGCGATGAAAACTATGAAGCAAGTGAACGTCGTTATATAATAAGTTGAATCACAAGGGGATGATATTTTCAACTTATAATATTACCACTATTATAAAATTTATATTTTGGCGAGAAATAATGTTTTTATATGTGCTAAATGAAAACTAGGTGGCAAATTCAGCGTTTATGTTTACTGTATGTCTTGCAATGACGTCAACCACCTTGTGGCTTTCGCTGGAGCGTAAGTTTTAGCAATATTGGACGAAAACGGCGTACGATCATAATTTTTGGACTGGAACGAATATTTTTGGAGTGTTTCGTTTAGTATCGTTCAGCCATTTAGACATGTTAGCTGTCTACGCTCAACGCGAAAACGTCTTTCAGTGTGTAAATAGGTACTCGAAATTAATTTGAATGTTCATAGGTCTTTATTCGCACTAGAATACAACCACATAACGTTACTACAACATAATATCAAATGAAATAGAGGTTTCTATTAAAGCTCATATTATAGCTAACATGCGTCGTTTGCGATAATAGACTGAATATAATTTCACAACAAATGAAACTGTTATGAAATATCAGCAATGAAAACGCAATATTGAATGTCACTAAACCAAAGATATTAGGTTAAACTAGTCATTGATAAAACAGAATGTCACTAGAAGCAACATCAATACAAGAATAACACTGCTAAAAACTTTATACAGCAACAAGCCATGACATGAGAACAAACATCAAATTCTAATGAGCATTGGATAAGAATAATATGGAGAAAACACGAGTTTGAAAAACTGAAAAATAATGTTTTCAAAAAAGCCATCGAACTAATTAAAATATTTTACGCAGTTAAAATTTTATTAAAATTGTTATTATTATTTCAAACCTAATTGAGGGCACATTGAAGCGTATCGGTAAGCGTATTGAACCCCTCGGTAACGTGAAAATGCTGTGGAAAAAGAAGGCGAAGATCAATTTAAAAGGGCACTAGTCATGAAAAAGCCTCTCTTTCGTTTCCAAGAATTCATGATTTTAGGAACTGAAAAAAAACCTTTCCATGAATTTTTCGATTGACAATGCGATATTACCTTGACTATTTACTAAAAAACCCAACTAATTATTTGATTATTCTTTGCAATATACTTTATTAATCAAAATCAAGCTAAGATTTCTTTATTGAAATTTACTTTGCCGGTCCAAGATTACATATCCCTGCACTGTTTTTAATGCAAGTGGAAAAAAACAACAACAATTACCGGCAGGTGATCTCGTGAAAATAACAGATTTTCTTGTTTATCAATGAATAATTTTTCTGCTTACGTTCATTGGACTAGTCGAGCGTTTTCTGCTTGTGATATGATCGAAATCGTTGAAATTTACAGAAAGAAAATTCTATCCCTACGGTGTGAGGAAAAATCAGTAATCTGAGATAACCTCAGACAATAATATCGATATGCTAGAAAGGAAGGTATATAACTATTCTAGAAGTGTCGAATTTAATATTTTAGGCCTAAATTAAATTCATCACGTATTTAAAAGTAGTAGCGTTTTCAAATACAAATGATATCATGTTCAACGTAAATGAATTATATTTGGAAGTTCAACAATATTTTCATTCAATTCTTCGTTTGCCACATTAAGGATGACCTGCACCTGTAAATGCGATCTAATGCTTCATGCAGTTGTCCATTGTGGTGCCTATTTGTGGTCCATTCTTAATGCCTATCCCATGGGAAGCGTGCAGTGTTAGATGGAACTATTGTGCCGTACTGGGGTGAATAGTTAGTAAAAAATGAATAATGGCGGCATCAAGATTGTGATTACGGTAATTAGATATCCCATGTTCCAGCCTTGCTCACGTTTGGAAAAAGATGAGCCCCAAGAACATGAACAAAGCCGGATACCTTGAAAATCCTGCGCAAATTTTATGTAATAAATAAAAGACATAGAATAATCAGACATAAAATCCCGATACTCAGCAATCGTGAAACTTTCGATCAATGCAATCTTTATTTCGTGAATTCTAAAGGAGAGAAGATATTTCCATGGTTTACAGAAAGTTACGTTAGTCCGACAGAAAGTTACGTTAGCAACTCATCGGAGCAATTGAATACAACGAAGCGACCTATAACGATAGATTTGATGCTATATAATTAGAAATCGAATTCCAAAAATGAATTTTTTTCAAAGGTTTCCTACGTCGAAGCGTAGTTCCATCCTAAATATGAATGCTTATTTTACGAATATTATTTTTATTTTTCTAAATGTGAATGCTTATTATTTTATTATTTTTTTCAATTGTATAATATATCTTATGAATGAAATTTAGTTAAAGCAAAATTAATAGACTTGCTTTGCTCATTAAAAAATTAACTTCTGGGAAATTGTGAAATTAGAAAAAAAATCATTCGAACACAGTTAAATTTATCGAAATTGTTCCTCTCGATATTATAATTTCATATTGAAACAATCCATGGAATAAATTTGAAGCTTATATAAAATTACACTAACCATACACGGCGCATATAAAACGTCCGACAGGAGAGATTTTTATTGCCCATATCGATTTGAGCACGTTTATGCACTTTTCCAGGTTGTTTACCATATGTTTTTACTTCACTAAAGGCGATAAAAATATATCGAGACAACTCACTGATGATCGTACATCATATTGAACTTGTCATTGCTTATTCCCTTCATTAAGAAACTTGATTGACGGGATATGAGCAGAAAATACACAATACACATCACAAATTTTAGGATTTGAATTTTCATTCAAATCAGATAGCTCGTATGAACGCGGCAGAGATAGGAATATGAGTCTTGGTAATGTCATTTTGGAGACGCTGTTATAGGGATCATGGCGTGAGAGGCGAGATTGCTAGCGGCGCTTAAGTTAGTCAAAGAAGCAACAAGAATATCAGTGAAATTACCGAAGTGAATTTTTCACGGTTAGCCAACTATAGTGCAACCTATTTATCATTTAAATACGATTTACGCATGAAATATTAGAAATTATAATGATATTCGACCATTCAAGTTATGTGTAACTGATGCTACGGCCCATCTACGTTGGCTTGCGCTTCTGAGTTTGCTTTGTTAGTTTCAAAAAGTATGTGATTTTTGATCGTTAATAAATATATTTTAGAGAAAATTACCGGAATATTGAATGCAGATTACAATTTTAATGCCTTAATTTAAAGATATCCTATAGGTATTAAATACCCTTGGCGACTATCAGACCCTTTGTGGTATGAGTAAAATGCCTCTAAAAATCTTAGAAACTTGATGCTCCAAGAACTCTTTGCGTTCGCATTTAAATGTAGACATAAGCAAGTCAATACATGAACATGTTCGCATGGGTGTGATGCCTAATTACTTGAAAAATAACAATCAACACTAATTTGGACTAACTCAGTTGTAACAAACTGACTTCATACGAGCAGGATAGTTAAAAATCTATTCTACATAAACAGTTTTTGAAGCCTGAATTAGTAAAGCAGACAAGACTGTAGCAAATAAATTATAAAATGCATATCTTGGTAAACAAAAGAATGGTTCGCTTGAGAAAGCCAGTACGAAGAAAGGCAAAGTCGTTCCCTGAGTGCTGGGTGCAGGAAATCAATGGTCCTTAGAGCTTGTTTTGCAGTTGAGACCATGGAGCTCCGGGCGAGAAAGCAGGAGATGTCTTGGCATTGAACTGCGCGGTGCCAAGAGGGCCGCGAGATGCAAGATCTTCCTTTAGATAAGGTCTCGCATTCGCAAGCTCTGCTGGGCGACAATGAATTCAATCTAGTTCAATTGACTCGTTTAGATTCAATTCTTGATGACTTCGTAAAAAGCCGAGAGAATCTAAGTTCAGAGTTCTCAGGAGTCAAGCGCATTTTATTTGCACTCAAGCTAGTTTTAGTCACGAATTTCCGAATACCTGCTTATTTTTCTTGATCGAATTATCATCTTTTTTTACAGTTTTTATGAATGGCTCCTTAACAGAACTATAGGAATACGTATATTCTCTTTCTAAAAGTAATATTATTTTGTATTAGTAATATTTTTTCTAGGAGTAATATATTTTTTGTTTTAGTAATATTTTTTATATGAGTAATATATTTTTTGTATTAAGCAAGAATGTTTTTTTTTGCACTGTTAGCACCTGCTGAGCTATTCCTTTTCATTTATTTCACAGTTTCCAAGTTACAAAGTTGTACAACCTTTGGGAAATATTTTCGCTCAGTTGCTTGAAGTAACAGCGCTAACGATTCATACAGCTTCGATTTACGTAAGAGCATCTCTACAGTATATAAGTAATTGCGACGAATTAGCTAAATGTATGTACGGTCAACATCAACGCAATTGCCCAGGCCGTGACTCATTCACGAGACAACACGAGAAGCAAATAAACATGCAGCGTTAATACAGCCAATCATGAATTCAAGTAACGTCGATAGTACAGCTATAGTCGGTCACTGAAGTGTCCGTTGACCACGATGTAGCAGCGCGCGAGGTCTCTCCAAGGCTTTGGGTTTGAGCGAATTATGTTGACAACAACGAAACCAAAGTCAAGCCGCGGGAGTCTTCACTGTATTTTCTGATCTTTGTTATGTATTATCTAACGTTTGGCCTGCTTGGATTGGACCACGAATGGTGTTTTGTCAGTTTTTCAAATGTTGTTCAACCATTGTTTGTAACTATTGTCACGACAGCCGACTTAAAATTGCTGCCAGTAATTAATAGTCTCTTGTAATTTTATTTGCTGCGGCATGAGAACTTATGACACGTGAAATATATTGTGCCCATGTTGCTCCAGAATGTGTAATTTATACTTAAGCATCAGTATTTCTAGGATCTGTTTAATATCTTCCTTGTCCAGCAACCATGTTTCCGCAATTTGGAAGGTTTCCAAACACAAATTCGTGCACTCTTCGCCACATTATGTATTTTCAACTGTGAATTTTTGAATGTTATTCATCTGCACTTGCCTTGTTAATATAAGAATATAAGAGGGTCATTGTAATCTCCACCTTGTGGGTGGGATTTGACCAAATGCAAGATAATAAAGATAATAAAATACGACTCTTGGACTGGAGTCGGCATCTGCCAAAGCTACCATGCATTGACACTGAGTATAGTGACTGTCAACGCTTAAACTGTATATTCTTAGACTGTATTTTATATTTTATATATTATATATGTATTTTATATCTGATACATTTTATAAAATAGATATATATTTATATTTATATATTTTATATTCTTGTCCTTAGCGATTTTCAAAGGGGGTATATTGTTGAAACTTTTCGTCTTTTGCGCCGGCACTAATCACTTTTTCCAAACTATTCAATATAATGCGGCACTTCTTTAGAGTATTGTATGATTAGTTTAGCAGTTTAAATCTGAGGTATTTAATAATATAATATCTACTGTTTTCTTATCTCACTCCCATGGAAAGTAGCTAATCCTAGCTCGAGGAAACTGAGTTCTGATAGTCTATTCAGTATTTATTAGTTGTTGCACGCTTTCTCGCATCAACGAGCTGGCAGCAAGAGACCATAAAGAATATTTTTATGCTTCTACAGTCATTGCGAACTTCGGGCGTTAAGTATTCGATATAGCGATAGCAAACGTGAGACATTATTTGAAGAGGCGAGACTGCAGCTACAGAATAACCCCGGAACGGCTATATACATGTATACACTTAGAACATTACGGTCGTTATAAGAGGACATTCGTGATCGATACGGTCACGGTATTGCAACCGTACCGTTCTACGTGGACGCACTGTGAACCAAAGTTTTTCATTAAAATGGGAAAGTGAAATAGCGGTTAGAGAGATTCAATTTTGCAGTGCTTCATTCAATTCTTTGATTGAGATTTATGAACGATATTTCTTTCGGGATATACATATATCGAGTTCTAAATTTATTACAGGTCTCTTTTTTATAAGAGGAAATTTGTTCGAGTTCATGTCCCTTAATTGATGTTTACCAGTTTAATATCGAATGCGAAAGTATTTATTTTTTACCCTTATGTATTATATCAACCGTGATCAATTCCTAGAGAGCCTTTAGCATAAGCGCACCTTATATTGACCGTCTCGGGCTAGATACGCTACCTAATGAGCAATTGATCTAACGCAGTAAATGTGCATAGGACTCCTAGTTACATAGAAAACAAAATGTTGACAATAAACAAGTGCTGTTTTTATACTCCCAGTTTGGCAAGGTTATATGTAGTGTACCCGTTCCATGCTTGCACGGTCCATAAGCTGACGCTCGTCTAGTGAAATTACCTTTTTTCACTTGACCAAGGTCAGCTTATATAGAGAACATGTAATCTATAATACGAATACGGGTACACTACATAACGTTGCCACACTGGGTGTAAGAAGTAATTGCTTTCATTACAGAAATAAAATGACAAAATGAGATTTTCGCCCGTTATTTTCATGAAGACAGTATTTACTGACATAACATTGTCGATCCGAACAAATGTCTTAACAATAACGTCACTCATTTCAAATCTCCCGTTTTCTCATTAACATATGGAAATGCTAGGAAAGTTGTGCCCGAGACAAGCAAGAAGACCGATATTGTGCAGTAGCAGGTCCATGAGATGATGCACTGCGACAGCCATGCTGAAAATAGTGAAGACAAATGGTCTGTCGCTCGATCTCAGCGGTGACACCAAATGTGCTCAGAAATAGGCATCGGTTCTCGATTGAGAAATGCTTGTTGCTCGCCTCCACTAACGCAGAGCGCTGGCCTGAGTGCGTGGGAATTTCCGATCAAACATCCGTTGGGTCAAAAATTTATTGAACTGCGCCAACACTGAGATGTGTACAATTCTTCACACTATAAAGTCCATTACCATGCACTATAGACTTATTGTACATGTATATAAAAAAATATAACTCAGTACTCACTGCAGTGAGTGACAGAGAGCGCATTTCTCGTAGACGAAACCGTTAAGTCACGAGGACAGACGGACGGACAGACGGACGTACGGACGGACGTACGGACGGACAGACAAACAGACAGACGGACATAGCGAGCACAATAGTGTATTTTTTCCATAAGTGAGAAAATGCACTAAAAAATAACAAATCATTTAACATTTTTCCTATTAAGATATTCAATCACTGAGATTTGTCAGGGATTATTGAATAAGCAATGATGCATAAAAGTTCGACGTGTCGAATCCAACAGGCATGGAGGGGTGAAGCAGCATGCAGGTGGACATGGAGTTCGATGCGATCAATATTAATGCTGATGCGTTCCGCTGGATGATTAAATGACACGAGCACAAGATGAGCAAAACTGCTGCGTTTTCGTCTTGAGATTTACCAGAATTTCTCTATCAATACCTTTGATGACATCTATAGAGGAATATAAATATAGTGGAATAGAGGTACCTTTTGATGACATCTATAGGAGAATATATAGGGGGATCACAAAAAGACGAAAAATAGTTTGATAAAAATTAATTTCAAGACCATTTAGTTGTTGCGTCAGAAATTTCTATCTTTATCAATGTGGTACAATTTCATTTAGAAAAATATTTGTTTATATTTTGAGATTGTACAGTATTGTTATTGTAGTTTAGATTGTGCAATACAGTAACTGCCAAATGCTTTTCGGACTTCGATTCCTCGTGAACCTAACATTTAATACCTGATGAACCTAACATTAAATACTTCATGAACCTAACATTGAATACCTCATGAACCTAACGTTAAATACCTCATGAACCTAACATTAAATACCTCATGAACCTAACGTTAAATACCTCATGAACCTAACATTAAATACCTCATGAACCTAACATTAAATACCTCATGAACCTAACATTAAATACCTCATGAACCTAACATTAAATACCTCATGAACCTAACAATGAATACCTCATGAACCTAACATTAAATACCTCATGAACCTAACAATGAATACCTCATGAACCTAACATTAAATACCTCATGAACCTAACATTGAATACCTCATATGTACCTAACATAATTACTTAAGCCAGCTCAACAATTCTCGTACCGTTCAAGACGATCTAATCTGGCTAATAACAATAGATGTAATGATAAGTGTAATGGCTTCAATAATGAAGCCCCATCAGCTGTATTAGATGGAACCCCTGGCTATAGATCCTCTTAAGTCCGAGCTTCAGCCCAGACTCGGTTGAAGCCTCGACTAATTTGATGCGCAAATGAAGCGCATCATGAAGCAGATAGCAATAGACCGTTTGTAGGCTCAGTAATCGAGCGAGGTAAGCCACAGCCGACCTTCACTATAACTTTGACATCGCATGAAGTGCTGCTGTCCTGTCGAGCTGGAAGGTAATGCAGCATTCGCCAGTCAAGGGCTCTCCGCTTGCTTGTCCACCATTAGTGCCAGGATGCCTGAGGCAACCCCATTACATGCATGATATTACATGCGCCGCTCGAGGTACACAGCGACACTCGATATGCAAACGGGAGGTTTGCTGTCATGTGCAGAGAACAGCGTGTGCGTGACCGTATAGGGCAATTAGGAGTATGGCATTACAACATTAATTGATCATTATCAAGTCCGAAAAGCCCTGAAATGATATAGAGAATCCTTACCCTCGCGCTAATGCATTAGTTCGTGTCATGAACTTACAGCCTAGAAATAATAAGTGCTGGACGCAACAAAGTCGTGCAAGTATTCGGTGAATATCCCAGGTTGTCTTTCATATAACGAAGTGACTACAGTCAGCCTGTTTAATAGCCCCGCAGGAAAAACAACTGAACAGATAGAGCCGAGGACTAAGGAAGATTGGACATATTTAAAAATATTAGCCAATTTCAACGGTAAATTAAAACTATTTAACTAAATTTTTCATGAGTCTATCTTCGCTAACAGTAAAGTTAATTTCTCTGATTCTATTTGATATACATTTATAGGATTGCGCTGTATTTCTTTTCTTATTCTCAACCATACCATACTATTTTATGCTACATAGAATTTTAAAGGAAAGATGTTTCTACTCCTACAATCGATAACTTTAACGGCTGACTGCACGGTAGCTGAACGACGTTCGTTCGCTGGTGAGAAGACCTTTCGTTGACATTTACAAGTGGCGGATGGCCTATATACCCACCGCAGATTTTTGACGTTTGAATAGTTTCATGTAAAGTGAGTGACAAAGCTACTCATGATTGAAGTGTAGTAAAAAACAATCGAATAATTAAATAAATAAATCTAGTCGATTTTCGAAGTTCTTAAAATTAATCCCATAGGGATCCTTGAGCAAGTTGTATGATTTTAAATCGAGATAAGTAACATTTTCTACCAATTTCTCATGTTTTTCGGGAATGTGAAAAGACCGTTCCGACCACCCTTTCCTCAATGTAGGTGATACTTCCTTCGGTGTTTTGATCACAAGAGTAAGAACTAATATTGTTGGAGCTCTACAGGACTTTCCAGCTAGCCCACATGACTATATTATAGGTTCACGGTTACAGATGAATCACATCTCAAGCACTTTATTGCACCGCCTTCTTAAAGTAAACAAAGTAAATAATGACATGGCTGTTAACTCTAGTGCGAATAAACACTTATGAGCAATAACATCTTAACCCTCTACCGCCTGACATGAGTAACCGGAGCAATATTGTCACACAAGCCTACCCAAAAAGAATACGTTATAGTGAGTGCAAAATGACTTGCACTGATGGTTGCCGCCACGTACGACAACTTTAAAATGTTCTCTGTTGCGGACGAACGTCCTCAGGTTGCTACACTCAATAGTTTACGTATAATTTAAGTTGTAAAGTTTGTTCCCACGAAGAGTGACATACGGCGGTGGAGGGTTAAGCAGCGTCTAATTTCTGGTGTCTACGATATTTGAAATCAGTTTGTCAGGTGCGGCACAATATTGATAACCTTCTAACATTAGCCTACCGCACATTACCTTCGAGAAACTCTGAACTAAAATGTCAGCATAAAATATTCAATGCTAAAATTTTAAAACAAGTAGTACACTTCATAACGTTTTATAGCTAATTTCTAACGATTTTTAGTCCAGGCAATATTGCAGTAAACAATATAATTATTAGATTAGGATTAAGATTATTATTAGATTAAGATCTGCTAAGATCCCAGATCGTTTGGGGTCCGCCGTAGAAACTCACAGATTGAAAAAGTACTGGCTCAGCATCCGATGAATATGAAGCTTTCGCAAGTGCAATGTTAATAACACTATGGACCGCATATAATTATGATGATTAACCGACGTGGAAAACGTACCTGCATGTCGCCCTTCTCTAGCTGAACTAGTATCTCACATAAATTAAAAGCGAGCTCACTGGAAATCATGTATTTGTAAGAGCCTCTTCTCAAAGGAATTCATAAATTGGTCATAAAAAAGTCCTATTTTCAGTGCATACAATATTAAAAGAACTACTGATAAAAATGCAAATCAAGACAATAAAAATTGTCTTCAATTCTCGGTTGACTAATAATTTTTACAGCGAGTTTGTTTATTATGAGAGGCTCTTTCCATGATGACTTCACAATTAAGTTCTCTCTCATCAGCTACTGGCAGCTTAGCCCTTTAAATAAGAGAGATGACCTAACCTTCATCAAACGTAGACTCTCATTGCAGCCTTGTGTTGATGTCACAGAAACTATTTATGTTTCTTTTAATAATAACGTTTTACTCTAAAATGTCTAGTATTATAGACGTGAATTTCTTTATCAAACCCATGTATAGAACGTAGTTTGAGAGCGAATTCATAAATTTCTCAAGTTTGAATTTCATTGAGATTTAAGGTACAGGTGTTGAGAAGTTTAAGAGTGCGGTCAAGTGATGTTGTGTACGGAAGACGCGATTGTTTCGCGACCGCGAGACCGAGTTTGTTTACATCGAACGTTGGCGAGCTTATCGCGAGGAAAATTTTTTGAATCGAGGAATTCGGCTTCTACTTCGAGGAAAAAGGATGAAGTGTGCGCGGTGGCTACGAATCAAACGAGCTTAATTTCGTGCCTAATAGTAAAAGGTTCTTGAGTCACGGTCTACAGTGTGAGAGCATCGCGGTACGGCTGATTACAACAATACAACCGTCATTACGGCAGGGGACATTCGTGATCGATACGGTTGCAGCATAGCAACCGTACAATTCTACGGGATCGCACTTCGGGCTACCGTTTTCCATTGAAGGTAAAGTGTGGAAAAGCGGTTAGAGAGATTTAATCTCGAAATTGTACATTCGATTCTTCGTTTATGGATGAAGAATTATGTTTCCATAGGGACAAATGTCGAGTAGTGAATTTACCACATGTAATTTTTCTATAATGATGATTTTGTTCGACTTTGTGTCCCTCGATTTTCTTCATATTATTTGATATATGAACGTGTTTCATTTTGCCCTGAATTTCACCACATGCCGGTATTTATTCCTAAAGAGTCTTTAACAAAAACGCGCTCTATTAACCATCTTAAGTCAAATACGCTACCAAATAAGCAATTAATTCAACGCAATGGAAGTGAATAAAAAATTCTAGATACATAGAAAACAAAATATGATAACAATAAACATAGAGCGACTTGATACAGATACCCAGCCTTGCAACTCTATGTAGTGTTCCTGTACAATAGATTACACGATCCATAAGTTTGCTCTGATCGAGTGAAAATCAATTCAGCTGTGATTTTTTTCATATATCGTATATGTTTACGATCGCAATGTTCCGTTTTCAAGACAAATCAGCCATTAATTGCTAACATAAAAGTTTTCATGGCTTAAAGTGTTTCGAAAGATTGGGATAATATGTGGTGATTTTTTTAGTTATACTCATTACATTTATAAACCTATTCTTCATTTCAGATAATCACAGAGAAATCGCTTTGGATTAAGTTTATACAACATTTATTTAAGAATCATCTAATTTCCGAATATTTCCCCAATGGTATGAGGACACCAAATAAATCAACGTGCCTAGTCCACGCTTCAAATCTGATTGCATTCAGCATTGCCGAGATATTTCATCAGTGCCATGGCATAACAGCGCAAAAAGCCGGACAAGCAAAAGGGGATCTCCTCTCAGTTCCCGCTGTTCTCTTATCAGGAGTTTGTTATGACGGTTTCCACGCCTCACGGAAACGTCGGGTTCTCGAAAAGCATTTCTGACGGCTAAAACTCCAGTGGATAGAATTTACGCATCAGTGCTAAGTTTGCTTTCTATTCCAGTCGTATAAGTGAGTAACTACAATACTCTAATATTTCCATAGTTAGTTCCATCTACTCCATTAGTCCTCTGGTCCAAAATATGGTTATTCTCTGTCCAAACTTAGATTGAAATATGCGAAAACAACGCACAGAATTTGTGTGTGTAATAATACTGAGAGCATGGGTCCAGCGAGACCATCCGGCTAGGATTTAGCGTTATAGAAGCTCTTAAGAATCACGATATTAGACGGAATGTAAATAGCAAAGCTCAAATGGCCTTTCTGGGCTCTCGAAAAGCTTCCAGAAGAAAAGCTCTTCTGAGACGGCGATGCGAGAAACCAAAGCAATATGAAGCTAGTGCGAAATCTCATGAGCCGTAGTGAAGCTACAGGACTCATCTGGCAGGCAGATCTGGCATGAACGTGTGGAGGGATTTTAGGCATTGATACAGGCTTTCAATAAGTTGAATCGTTTATGCCAAAATATCCATCCATGATAAAATTTCAGATGAAAGTATATTTGAATTTTTAAGCGTATCAATAGTAATCTTTTTAAAGGAGATTGTTTTGAAAGTCCTCGCGTTCATCTCAAAAAAGTTTAATCATGGTTTCAAAAGTAGAAGACGATTTCAAGGAAGGAAACGCTAAGTTATAAGTCAATTCGGTAATCTTGGGTATTTTTTAAATTACTAACGGTGGTGAATGAACGGTTCGATAAAGTTACAATTAGGATTTTTAAAATTCATCCGATAATTAATATTTGGAAGACAGTATATCTTGAAAATAAGTAGAAGTTATTAAATAAACAATAATTTTATCACAGTTCATATTTCAGAATGGTCTGTTATTAAGATGGTTATTATATGAGAAGTAAAAAGACAGACTTTTTGGGCTTCAAATAAATTATGAAAATATGGCTTTGTTGCCTTAAAGTAATTTCTTGAAAATATATATCCAACTGAATTCATAATCTTTGTTTCAAATTTATAACTTTAATTATAAGAAATGGCCCGTATACTTATATAGTGTATCTCTTTTACACTAAAACTCTTATAAAGAAATAAAAACTCTTTATACTGAGTCTGGAGCTGAATTTGGTTAATTGCTAGGCGCCGACTTTTTATAAAGCATAATACCCATGATACAAATCCTTTATCTTTAACGGATTACTAAATTACCAAAAACAAAGGCATGAATTCGTGTTATATTTTATTTCATTGAAATACGATAGGCATAATTTATATTGTATTATATTATATTATATTATATTATATTATACTATATTATATTATGTTATATTATATTTATATATTTTTTGCTTCGCATAGAACAATCAATTTGAAACATTTTTTACTCAAGTTTGGCTCATTTAATCACTAATGTATCAGCGTATTTTCTAATTGAGGCCTTAGTCGAATAAATAAAAGGAGCTTCGAGAACCACCACTTTCTACATAATACGTAACTTGTATTTTCGACAAAATTAGTTTTTTTGTCATACTTGTTCCCAGACTCAAACAACTCGGAGGAAAAATGTAGAAACATTGAGGGATATAATATTATCTATAAATTATGTATGAGTGCTATTTGTAACTGTCTGTATTGGACTTGAGTAATGAGTGTCGCTGACGTTATAATGTCCTTCTGGATTCTTAGTGGTTCTAATTTATCATTTGTGCTTCTTCATCTAATGTATTATTGATCAAGATCATTAGAGCGTCATCTCATCCTTCAAAGGCTTGTAGGGTATTATTCCTTACCAGTCCTTTTGATATCCATTAGAACAGCCAAAGAGATGACAGTCTCAAGGTGATTTTTTTTGTCTATACACGACCATTGGTTCTTCATATTATAAAGTATCGCTGAAATTAAAGCACCGTCTGATACATAGAATGATTCGCAATGTTTTCATTTCAAAGCGCACTTGCATAAATGAATAGCTTTCACATTTCGTAAATTTCAATGTACTAAAAATCAATCTCGTGCGATACTAAGGACAGTAAATTCATGTACCCGAACATTCAATAATTTCAATTCAAGTTCAAATTAAGTCCTCGGAACAGCTGAGCAGATTTTCTTATTTAAAAAAATCCCAAAAATTTTAGTGAATAAATAATCAATGGCCGCTGTACAATATAATGCATTTGAAATTGACAGCACCTTGCGCAAAATTTGGGTAATATACATATCAATTTTTACTAATGCCTAAACTTTAGTTTGTAGCTTTCGTACTTTAGATTTGAAAATACATGACAAGGTTTTCATGACGGTTATTGATTTTCATGCTTTTTTTCGATCATGTATTAGATCGAAAGTCTGATAAAACGTTTTCACTGGAAATGTAGAGCTTCTTTCAAGTTTTACATTCCAATAAAAAAATAAATGCATCATTTCTACCAATACCTTCGCTTCATGCATGAAAAATTGTAAGCTCCTGCGATCGATTTCTGTTATGCCTCTGTATGATGTTACTTTGCACGACTGTCTGCAGGACTATCTGTCCTGTAAACGCTCCTGATCAGATTTCGGTAGTACATGGTCGTGATGTTTCTTTCTGGTGCCGATTCGTTGACAACTCTTTTTTTTTTGTTTGATCTACAGGATCAAATTTCGGTGTTACTTGTTTTTTCGCATGTCGGTTGTAGACAAAAATTAATTGGCGGTTTGGAGTTCGGCTTTCATGTCACTAGCTGATGCACAGCGCTCGCGTCTATGTATGACGACGAGGGTTTGATGGCACTCAATTTGTAGCGTTAATTAGTATTAGATTGCAGAATTAGCTTGTTCAAAGTAGGTTGGTTAATAACAATAGAAATCATTGATTTAAATTTTCAGGGTCGAACATGCAAGAACTCGCTTTTCTTCGAGTTCATTAATGAGTAAACTTTATGTCTGATTTGATTTCTAAATCAGAATACATATGTATATAATATAGTATCATTGATTGAGAATATATACATATATATAGCGTCAGTCTAACAATACAATATCCATCCGGATTCTTCATGACTCTGAAATAATTGTCGGTGTTATTTGAATTATAATTTTCTATTAGTATGCTATTTATCTATTTATTGTACATGTATTCCAAATCTCATCATTCGATATTACCCAACTAATTAATGAATTTGGTTACATTCGGAACGTTGTTGACACATTAACATGTCATTTTGGGAGCCTACTTTTCGGTCTCTCAGTGTCAGCGTAAAATCCCATTTAACTTATCGAAAAAGAGACGAGAAAATTATTAATAAATTCCATTAACTGGTTTTTAATCTTACTTGCATTTAACAATCGATTTTAAAATAACGTATCAGCCGCTGACGTTAATCTGAAACAAATTTTCAGGTGAAATATTTCTTTTCTAGCCTTAAAAGTGTACCTTTTAAGAATTGAAATTCACTGCGCAATTCAAACTGGCTGAGAATTCTAGCCTGGTTAACGTTCTATGATGATCCCACATCTGCTTCAAAAAACAGCAACTACATAACCACTTATGACCTTCAAAATAGAAAGAACTAAAAGGTCAAGATTTGAATAATTCATGACAAGAAGCGTACCCTACGCCAAGAGGCACACGTCTTTTTTATTTTTATTAGTACATTTTGGCTCCCCATGGTTGCGAGAAGTAAAGTTCCACATTAACTTTTAAAGTGATTCGACGTACGTGGATGGATGATTGAGGACTTTCATAATATTTCTTCTTTTGACAGTTGCGTAACAAATAAGAACTAATGGTTTCAATGTTGGATGCTGAAATAGAATTTTGACTTTGAAAGCGCTCGTTTTTTTCATAACTTCAGTGAAAAAAAAGGCCTGCCTGAGATTCGCAGTCCCAACAAAAAATGTAATTTTCCATGAAGATGACACTCAATATAAAATTTTTCCGATTACGACAAAATGTATTATTGCTATTTGGTTAGAGCACATAGGTTAATTCGTAATTGATTTTTAGTGACAGGGAGAACTATCAAAATACGACTCCTATAATAGTTCCACAACTTCTTGATCTCCAGTTCCGCAGTTTTGCTTCTAAAGCAGGCAACTCTGTTATCTGCTATGGGCGAAATCTCAACATATGTCGACAACACCAACGGGATAGTTGAAAATGAAGACAAACTTAATCGAATCAACAAAAATTGCTGAAATCCGAGCTATAAGTTTTAGAACTAAGCTTTTAATCTACCCCTTTCAAGGAGCTGCAATCCAAACATTAATTACACGGTAAACCGCGTTACTTCACAGCAAATGTAAACGGCGTAATTTCAAATCGAAATAAAAAGCTGCGATCGAAGGCTGTGAGCTTTCCTTCTGCTCTTTTTGCTGATGAAATCAAAATTTCGTCCTACTGTTCATCGAAACGGCCGTCTTCTGGCAAAGTCTTTTTCATCAATTCACATACATTTAATTCGGCAATAGAGGCTCAGCGGTTCTTATAGGCGCGAGCTTCTTCTCCTGAATGTCCGGTTCCGGTTTTCAAATTGAACGGGTTATTTTCCACAACCATTTTTGGTACCAGCGGCAATTCCAAATTGGCCCCTCAAAATGAGATCAAAAAATAATTCTTCGACAATTTATGATACAGCACGAACGAGTTTACAATGAAGTGGCAATAGATTCCATAAAATTATGGGCTATGATACATTTACTAATATAAAATAAAATTACGAAACGCATTTCAACTACCAGTCTCAACGCCGACAAATAAAGTAACCGGGAGCAAATGCGGCCCAATTCGTTCGTTACACGGGAAACGCTAAAAACGATGAAAGGTACGCTGCAAAAATGCTTGCACAATAACTATTACGTCACTCGGGACTTCGATATATAATCTCAGATCACAGAAAGTCGAAAATTACCCGCTAATTATTCATTATTTTAGAAAAATTCTGACAACCCCTCGTTGAAGTATCACACATTTCCCCGGAAAAATTTCCCCCTTGTTTTTACGTTCGCAAATCATTTCTCCCATTTCACAAGCTGAGCTGAGTCAAGCTGTGCTCAACGTTACGTTCTTTGATCCAGCGACTATCGAGCGAAAGTAATAAGTCGCTTTGAAACTCTTCACTTCGATTACATTTCGCTCGAGTATCGCTCGGCATGGCATATCAAAGCCGGCGCTGGAGCAGCGCTCAGATCCACCCTCTCCGCTCCTCATCAACATCACTCTTTTTTCCTGCGATTAACACAACAAATTGTCGTGAGAATAGCATCAAAGTTTGCGTTGCTAATGCCAAAAGGGGACCATGCATGCAAAAAGGCTTTTGACTTACTGTTCAAACACAGATACGTTGGATGCTTCTGAGCTAGATAGAAATCATACACTGACATTCACGGATTTGAGCACTAGGGAAAATATTCTGAATAGCCGAAATTTCATATTTTCCTTTAGAGGGATTAGTTGTGCTATTTGAATTGTGACAATGTTCATAGAAATGACAGAGACAAATGCATCATGAGGCAAGGTTAGAGCAGAAGCAATTGATCGCTCACAATATATTGTGAAATCTATTGACAGAATTTCCGTTGCTCCCCCCGATACAATTTCTTTAAGTAAAATTTGAGACAGAAATTTTACCCAGCCGCTACATCAGCTAAAAAAATCGCCTTCCAGTTGTTTTCTTCTAATTACAATCCTTTCCTGAGAGTTTCATCCTTAACAACGTCTTCAACAGCAACACTTCTCGTCGGCTATCCTTTTATCCCATGCAGTAAATTGGACGTCATCAAGATGTCATCAGGAGCGACAATCAGACCGATGCGCAATCACGGCTGTTTTAAGGCGATACTTGGTGCGTTATTGGCTCATGATTCACGCCATTGAAGCCTTGCAGGTGATTGTAGCAGCTTTCCATCAGTTCGTATCAAGGATAGTGATTTATAACTTGGTCAAACTCAGCAGAAGATATAAAATCATAGATTTACTGTATAGTTATAAATTCTTCAACTGCAATCACCAGTCCCATATACTTTTTTAATACATTTCGAACACTCAGTTATAGAAACTATATTGATTGCTGTGATAACAATCTTGTATTGTATCGAAGATTACACACTCATAATTACATTAAAAAATCTCAGGATTAAAACCCAGTTTCGAAGGTTTATGCACCAAAGCAACAACGTACAAAGCAGCAGCATTCTTAGAACAAGCAACATATAAAGATGGCGTAGTAGCCTCTGAGGTAGCAGGATTAATTAATAAGAAGAAAGTTACTGGGCTTTGAGGTCCTGCTGAGCAGGGGAAAGTAAAAGGTCAAGTTGTGGCGTGAGTGGCGCTGCTAGAGCCACAAGCACACTTCACACTTGACTCCTCGTCTCGCTGCTTCATGCTATTATTTTGACGGTACACCTGATCAAATTTGCAGTCTCATTATAATATAACATTTGACGATACACCTCGTCAAATTTGTAGTCTCATTATAATATTGCATTTGACGATACACCTCAACAAATTTGGAGTCTCATTATAATATTGCATTTGACGATACACCTCGTAAAATTTGCAGTCTCATTATAATATTGCATTTGCCGAGACACCTCATAAAATTTGCAGTCTCATTATAATATAGCATTTGACGATACACCTCATCAAATTTGCAGTCTCATTATAATATTGCATTTGCCGAGACACCTCATCAAATTTGCAGTCTCATTATAATATTGCATTTGACGATACACCTCATCAAATTTGCAGTCTCATTATAATATTGCATTTGACGATAAACCTCGTCAAATTTGCAGTCTCATTATAATATTGCATTTGACGTTACACCTCATCAAATTTGCAGTCTCATTATAATTTTTGACGTTACACCACATCAAATTTGTAGTCTCATTATAATATTGCATTTGACGATACACCTCATCAAATTTGCAGTCTCATTATAATATTGCATGTCCCGCGATTGGTAAAGTTTATACACACAAACTACGCCACGATGAAGCAGTCCCTACAGTTGAGGGTAATAATAGTATAACTAAATCACATGCGTGATCTGCCCAGTAATTGCGCACGATAAATAGTTTTCTTTTCACGATGATACGACGCAATTCGTGGGTTGAGAATTCACATCAGTGCTAATTGGGGTGGTGAATTCATAAAATTATACTTTTATATTGTTCATTGTTTGCATTTAAAAAATTCTAGGTGCCACCATGACAGAAAAATGAACGTAAAACCAAATAGAAGCAGGGAAAATTTTTGACCACCACTATCAAATTCAGTTTTGAGGAATGAAGGAGGGATATATTAAAATTTGAAGAAAATTGCACCCTTAAGGCCCCTCTGTTTGTTTTGCATACCAAAAACATCATCCAGTCAAGCCTGGATGATATTTTTCCACGTTCATCATATATAAAGGTGAACTCATGATTAAATCTTTTTGAAAATACTGCCGAGAGAAAATTTGAGGCCTGAAATCAGGAGGAGAAAAAAATTTCCTGCCTTCCACCTGATATTCCAGCGCAACACGAGCCTAATTTACAAGCTCTGCCGCAACTGTCTGCGCTGACGGAACTGTCTGCGCTGACGGAACTGTCTGCGCTGACGGAACTGTCTGCGCTGACGGAACTGTCTGCGCTGACGGAACTGTCTGCGCTGACAGAACTGTCTGCGCTGACGGAACTGTCTGCGCTGACAGAACTGTCTGCGCTGACAGAACTGTCTGCGCTGACGGAACTGTCCGCGCTGACGGAACTGTCTGCGCTGACAGAACTGTCAGGTCTGTCCAGAATTTCGTCAGGTCTTAACCAGAATTTTCTTTGAGAAATCAGAGCTCAAATTAAGTCTGTCTTCTCATTTCCCGCGCTGAAATATTTTGCTTACAATATAAATTATTTTCTGAAAGACCTCAAGAGCCTTTCATCTTTTGCGTGTAGAGCGCCATAATAAGTGTGATGTTTCATTTTTAAGGCTGCAAGTAATAATATTAGAATAATCTCCCTCTTCAAAAAGATTATGTAAACAATAATTTCATCATAATGACCTCACGTGATGTTGCTCTGGTAATGAAATGAACTTACAGAAATTAGTGCTTGTGAGAGTTTATAAAGAGACTTATGGATTTATTTTCTTTGAAACTGCTCTGTAACCAACGTTTTCAACAATCCTGAATACCTACAATTTAGTAGAAAAACTTCACCTCTACTTCTACCTTTAAGACTAGAATTACATTATTTATCATTGCGAAACTTTATAAGCTCTACAAAGACAAATTAGAAGAAGGAAAGTATGAGTGTTTGATCGTGTGACGTGGCATCAATATGTTCCTCTTTAAAAACTAATCCCATTCAATTTACGGTCACGATCGATATATCGGCAATCGAATGACGTACTCGGAGAATATGGACTATAAATTTCTCCGCAATGGAACCATTCTTCCGTCTGATCCCAAATGAATGGGTTGGTGTTATTGATCAATGAGCTATCACTGATTGCAGGCATTTGTTAGCACGAAGCATTCACGGCTCAAAATTGGGTGCGAAGCTCACGCGATTAGGAAGATATTGCGTATCACGTCGGCTGATTGAAAATTTGCAATACTTTATTTAACTCAGTGCAATACTTTATAACATGTCTCTCACGTGTGATCATTGCAAAGCTAGAAGTGAAGGCTTGACATACCACGCATATGTATGTTCTCGTGATTGGTCGTTTCCAATAGCTTTGAGGCACTAGACGAAATTTAACTCCGCAGAAGCACATCTTCAATACTAGAAAAACGCTCCTTAGAATAAACAAGCTCAGTTTCATATACTTGCCCTTGCGCAGTAAGCATCAGAAGTTTGATTTAGGAGCTGTCCTTGAGAAACTCATGAAGGTTAGTTGGAGAGCAATTTAGGGGGCAAGTGTGCCCATCGCTGTGCTTTACTGCTGCGCTAATGGCTTAATGAAGTCGTATTCCCGGGAACTCAATTTCGACCGCTTTGCAGGCCTCATCTCACCTCGCGTGCTGCTGGTCATGATACGTGAGCCGCCGTCGCAACACTTGGGGCTTGGTGGGCTACAGCACAGGATTATCAGCTCATGCACGGCACTTCGACGAAAAAAGTTTGAAGAATTCAAATGCCAGCGAAAACTTTGAATAAAATGGTCGGAATTGTTTTTTTCAAATAAATTAATATTTATTTGATCACTGTCATTATAAAAAATTTAAACGTATTGATAATCTTCAAACTAAAAATAATGTTCGTCAGCCTGAAAATTTTGTCAATTACTGGCAGCAGAATGGTCAATATTGAAGTCAACATTAAAAAGTTAAGGCTGGACCCCACTTTTCTATAGCTGGATAATATTGAGCTGGATTTTATTTAGGTTTGTCAATAAACAATGTTTTCAGTGTCATATATATTCGTCGTAAGTGGAAGACACAAGAAAGTGAAATTCAACATGTGCAGTATGGTGCGCCGTGATAGATGAAACCCCGTTCCAGATGCCATTAATTTGTAGTACACCAAGATGAAAAAATTGTTCAATCGTGAGTTTTCTTAGGTTTAAATCGATCTATTAATCTTCCTGTACAGAATAGCGAATTATGACAGTAAATATATCAGAAGTAATTTCCACGAATTTGTATCCCGATTCTAAAGCACTAAATGCAAATGAAAAGAACAAGAAGATAGAAATTTATAAATTTTACAATCTCTAATAACTGATTTGCGATCATCTGGCAGCGACGAAATGAATATCCCTCCCAAGGTCTTATATTAAAAAAGTTCTTCATTACTATCTTTCTATCGTCGTTTAGGTACCCTTTCATGTTCAAATACTCTAAGTATGCCTATGTTGACGACTAATCAATACAAAATATTATAATGTGGTTCTTCGCATTTTGATTGAAGAATAAGCACATGCAATTCAAGTGACGCTTTCCATGATTCCCTCCATCATTTTCGTCTCAGGACTCCAGCCATCTGATGCAGCGTAGGTATTGTCTATCGCAACGATGAAAGCCTAGAAGTGATACCAAAAATCCATCTTTTCTTCTCATTTCAGTATGAAAAAAGATATCTCGTTCTTCCTCCTCTTGTGTCTCCAAAGGGTGCTTAGCGTAGGGGTTCTTGCAAGGGAACAATGAATCGACGGGACTAAATTGTAGGCCGGCCACGTCATTTCAGGGCAGATTGATGAGCTAATATTGACCGGGCCCGGCAACCTCGCTCAATTCCCGTCATTCTGGGCAGACTTGAATGTTTCACCATTATCTCGTAATTATATGCAAAAGTTCACTCATTGAACTGAGAAAATTTCAGAGTTTGGGAGACGTACGGTAGCGATTACGCTGATGCTTCTTAAGGCTCACGAGGATCCGTACGTGTGGGGCTGAGCTGCCAGACATTTTCTTCAGCATTTCAATAATGCGTTTCTTGCACGATATTTAAATTGCTTTTAAAAGCTTGCTCGCATCCATGCTTATACCTCTGTTATTTGAAAATTTTGTTTTATATAGTATCAAAATTAGTTGACAAATAATCAATCAATTACTTAATGATTTATATAGATTTATGAATGATACTGCCAGGAAATGATACGAATATTGTAGAAGTGACGTATGATAATCCCGGATGTTGTTACTTGATCTGTTTAATGAGACGATTCAGAACCTCAAGATGAATTTTGATATGCGTAGATTTGTAACATTTAACCCGAAATTTTAATGCCACATCTGAAATGTTATATCATTCTTTGTTGAAAAATTTACCCCGCATATTGAAACCTTAGAGCGAATTGATGTGCCTATAATGTTTAATGCAATTAACAAGCATTCGTATTGGTCACTGAATTATGGAGTAAATACCAATTTTTGGAGACAAAATGTACAAATTTCGGCAGGTTGGTGTTGGACATGCTAAACAGAATTAGCGAGCAATATATGTTTGCATAAAATTTGCTTTTTTGAATGTACCATACACATGCTGCATGTTTGCTACATGTACATGTTTGTATGGTACATGTTTGCTACATGTATCATACGAAAATTACATTGTTAACTTAACTAACTCATGTGATGCCTTCCCGCTACCACTCGACTCCACCAACGATCATTTTTCATTCTAGTAATATAGTATTGACTTGAGCGCAGGTGGTATTTGGTGCAGTTCCTAATTCCTAGAAAATAAATGGAAAATTCATGCAACATATTATTAAATTGTTCATTGAATAATCTTTATAATATCTTTACCAAGAATGGGCACAGAATTTTACCAAAGATCGGAAGTCGCAATAAAATAATAAAGCCTTTTGAACTCAGTCACTCATTATCTAATTATCGAGCAAACAGCAAACTTGATGGAAACTATCTTTAACGTTTAATAACTAACAATTTTGATTTATTCAATTTAGTGCAATTTTTCCAATTTACTAAATCTGTTTTCCGAAATATCATTTGAATGAGAAATCAAACGGCATCGACTCTTCTCTCATTTGTGAGCTATTAGGAGGATTGAGAACGAAACAATTAACACGAATTTTTATTTATGGATGATTCCAATTGCACGGTTTATTTGGATTCTCATAATTTTGCCAGAAACATATTCGATTTTTTTAACAGACTTGCAAATACCGGACTCAGTCACGACGTAGAACAAGGTACAATTGAAAATTTGTTCAAACGAGATTATTGCGGTTAATTTTTTCAGGTAAAATTTGGACAACTATGATTCAAATATGCCAAAAAGAGATTGAAGTTAGCCAATGGAATAGGTCTATAATGCCGCAGCTAATTCAAAAGAGCTTGGAGTGCACAATTTGTTAAGGGGTGGCCGTATTCTTACTCTATGATGGAACGGGGCACGCTTGTGATTTAGGCAAAGCCACGAGATTTATCACTTGACCTCAGGTCAAATTTATGACCCGACATACTGGATTTATTTCTCAGCATTTATAAGGCGTGTTGTTCCCACGAATGAATTGAATGCGGTTGTTGTTGCGGCGTCTGTCGTTAGAGCTGCAATCATCTAATATCAGTTAGACAACACTTTCAGTGGTTTAAAAATCAGTACGTACACATTGTATATACAGCTTACTTTCTCCCTCTAGTAGCGAAACTTTGGAAAAATGTTGATGAGTTAGCGGCACGTTGACATTAAATCTTTCATTTAATCATAATAATGATTTGTAAATAATTAATCAATTAATTGATTTTTATGTCCATGAACTCTGACTTTATTTTTTAAGTGTCATTCGGAGCTGAGCATTGTATGTTGATTGTTTATCAGTACTATATAATGTGTGCCGCTTTATCTTTTATAAACAGAAATGCATTCCAATATTTAAATAAATGGTAAGCATAATTTCTTCAGAGATTTTTTGAAGGCATAACTGATCGATACGTGATGGTCTGCGGGTTGATTTTTACACTAAACATCGTTATCAATCAAATCTTTCGGCTGCTGGCGGCGAATGAGCTTCCTAATTTGCGATATTCTAGGGCATCGCCTCATAGAGTGATATATTATACAAGCGTTGATTTTAATTAAAATACCTTACATACAACTTCATCTGCTGACACAGTGAAATAACATGTGTTTGCCAAGTAAATAAAATTACGCTAAAAATTAATCAGGGAATATAAAACAGAATCCTACGAAGAGCACGAGTCGCGTTCAACTGAGAATTTAGAATTGTGGCAACAAATTGTGCCGAGGCAGTGGAGCTAGTTCATAATTAGCGCACATCAAAATTGACATTATTCATTTCTTATGACATCTGTACAGAAGCAAGTGACTAATATCGATAACGGAGAGTAACAGGACGCTGAATGTTATTTATTTGCGTTTATTATTATGACTGTGATGATGTACGTCATTCACCATAAAAATTAACAGCTCTTATCCGATTTTGGGAAATATCTGATTTTTTTTTTTGCTTTATCTGGTCTACAGACATATAGAGCTATTCCATCTGCATTACAAAAGTCTGATTTTGATTATAAAAGTATTTGGTTATAACTTTGGGCTCTTAAGAAAATGAAATAGCTAGTTATTTCAAGCGATTGAATGATGCTTTCTCAATTTTTTCTAAATAGAGGGAAAGAGGGGATTATTTATTCCTAATGGGGAAAAGAAACATGCATGAATCAATACCTATTTAAAATAATTGCAGTCTATGACACAGTTGCGCAAAACTCAGGCTACAGTTTTCTTCGGCCTGAGACTTTGATTTCACTCCACGCTGATTTAAGACGAAGGGAGCGCGGCCCATAAACTTTCAAGATGACAGATTCGAGTGGGGAATTACTGCAGTGCCCCCGCCTCGAGCCGCCCGTCTCTTTCAAAGGAATTCGACGAGCCACATTGCAGGGGCAAGTAAATTCCTGCGACGAAGGAGTGCCGGAATTCACCCAATAATAGGACAACAAATGCACTAAAAAGAATTCCAGAAGAAGGAAGTATAGGATATACTTAACTGAAGCGTGGCTTTATTGATCTGAATACAACTGTGATCACACAGGAAGATCGATAGGCAGCATATATAGCAATCAAAGAGAAATAAACTTTCATGAATCGTGTGCGAAATAATAATTGAAATGAGAATTAGGTAAAAACATAAAAAAATTTAAATATATTATAGCAGTTTGGTTTGAAATTTAAAATATGAATTAATCTATCATAGTTTATCGTTTTATTAGATTTTGTTCTTCTCTTTTTGGATTTCCGCATGCTACCTGAATACCAATGTTATATTTTACATGATGCTCTCATTCGTCGCCAGTTATTCGTAGTGCTGTCTAAATCATTATTATAATTGAATTGAATTTTCCATTCTTCAAAGTTAGCATTCAACTTACCTTGAAATAAATTCTCCCACATTGGCTTATTTGCTAAATGGGCGTTTGAACAGCTATGTCATTAATTCGCCTTCAGAAAACTATTATTATCCTCAGAGAAATATTTATTATCCTTCAGAGAGCTATTATTATCCTTCAGAGAACTATTATTATCCTTCATAGGACTATTATTGTCATTCAGAGAATTATATAATGAAAAGAAGAAAATAATATTATTTTTCTCCTTGTAAGATCAAATTGGTCACAAAATGTATTCTCCTGTTTAACAGTCGAGATCGAACCCTCCTGAGACAACAAATTTAATGTATTGACTCCAAGTTACCCTGGGCTAACCTGCTCAGTGTGGACAAGAGCGTGAATACTATTCAGAAAGTGGAAACTATTAAAGTTTCTGAAGGAGAGAAATGACTTGACTCATAAATAAACTTTTTTTTTTAGTGAACGATAATTAGCCACATGATTAAAATACGCAGAGCTGCAATATGCGGAACAAAATAAGTTACACTTGACTTACTTGTATTAGGAAAATGCTAACTCAAGTGGACTACACTTCCGAGATTGAAGTGATGAAGGAGTGATTGAAGTGATTGAACAACAAATGCATTTGCAGGATAATATTATAAAGATAAATGTAACAGTTTATCTACAGTAAACAAATAAGAGAGTGCTGCAGTGAAAATGAAAATAATTACTTTTAAAATTATTCCAGACAGATCCGTAGCTTTCCTCCTATAGTTTATCACGTGGAGAATACGAGTAAAATTATTTATTTTCATGCTGGAATCATTTCCATGTAATGCATTCATATTCATAAATAAATTTTTTAGGCGACTCATAACTCGGCAATAATTAAAATTGGCATTGGAATATTAACTCAACATTCCTATTTTTAGCGCATTTTCTCATTTATGGAAAAAATTAACTATTGTGCTCGCCATGTCCGTCTGTCTGTCTGTCTGTCCGTCTGTCTGTCTGTCCGTCCGTGACCTCAAGTTTTCGTCGACGAGAAAATGCGCTCTCTGTCACTCACTGCTGTGAGTACTAAGTTATATTTTTTGAACAATGTTTGTATATTGGCAGTTTTCATTGAATTCCACAATTTTTTATTGACTTAAGAAATTTTAAGACAGAGAAAAGCACATGCAAGTAATTTTCTTAGGTTGAAGGCTCTGGACATATACGGCCGCCCGTCAAAGAGTTGCCACAACTTCGTGATCAGTCTGCTCAGTGCGGCCAACTTCCCAAACGCTGACGTCGAGCTCATCACACAGAGAGTTTGGTCGTAAAAAACAACGCCAAGTTGGCTTCTATCCTCGCAAGTTGTGAGGCCAGAAGTTAACGGCTCGAGAGGAAGAGCTCTATGCTATTTCCGTCTCCTAAAACCGTCTCAAATAATAATCGTGTGGCTGTGTGAAATTATAAGTTTACCAAGTGCAACGGACAAATGGCAAAATTTCAACGGAATTTTCTGTTAATATAGGTACAGAGATCGGAATAAAACTAACACTGTAAACTGCTTTACATTGTGTGAACATGATTCATTTTCAATATAAACGATTTATTAATCGACACAGTTTTGAAGACTATTTCATTTTATATAATGAACAATGAGCAATTTTGAGTTGAAATTCGGACACCTAGGTTGACCGGAAAAAAACGATAATCCCCTGTTTTAAGGAAATTCTGCATGAATCAGAAAACATATCCGCGACAAAATATATGTTGAATTGAGACTCGAATTATTTTTTCTGTATGCCTGCACAATTATGGAGCAACACTGTCAAGTTATCAGGTATACTAATAGTTTGAACACTACAGTCAATAACATGCAACGACATATAATATTTCTCGCCTATTCTCATGTGTTTCATGTTTATATTTATCAGCCGGAAAATGTTGATTAACATCAGGTGTTCATATGACGTCATGATGTTGTGGGAGAGTTACAACACAAAACTAAACTCTTCCCTAATAGATGGTTAGAAAGAGCTCAACGAATATTGTCACGGTCATCCGACATCGCAGCCAGCCAATGAAATTCCAGAAAGTTCAATGGTATTTATTTAAGGAACAGCGGGAACAGTAGCAGGCCAAATGGAGACAAGTTATTGAAGGTTGATTTCATCCAATTCGAAAATTCATAAAGTGAAACGCAAATTCCTCCCACCTGCAAGATACAAGGAAACACATTCTTATGTTTTCGAATAAACTTTAGCACAATTAACAGAAGCACAATTAATCACGCGGCTACATAATAGTAAGTCTTCAATAAGTCTCCGCTGTATTCATATTCAAAATACACCATAAAGGCATATCGGGCTGCAATAAAAATGAACGTCGCTTACCGTCCCTGGACGAAGCTGGTAATCATACGAAAAATGACGTACCAATTAATGAAATTAAGTAAATTTTTCATAAATTACAATTAATGAACAAAATAAGTGGCTTCCGCATACAAGGCAATGACTAACGGTTGCACAGTACAAACAAATGAACATCGATGTTGCCATCATAAATTGGGAAGAATGAGAGCCTCGAACTCGTACAATGACATCGAAAAACATGCGCCTTGCGCACTGAACATGGTGCTCGTTTATGCGAACACTCGTAACGTGTTTAACCCAAATATTCGTAATACACCCGCCACATCGCATTTACCTTGATTAGTAATAGGTTTTGAACAAGCCACTGGCGACTAGCGGAATCAAGATTTGCTTGCTCTGCATTTTATTTTTTGATGTTGCGATGGATCTAAAATTCAATCTCTTGATGATAACATTACTCAAGTCAATTTATATACATAATATTTCTAATATATAATAATTCTCTTCTAGTTATAATATTTGAATGAAAGCGATCAAAATATTCTGATCATCCATATATGTATCCATATAAAGATATATATAAATGTATGTCCATATACACTTTATACAGGTATCTAAAAGTAGAGCCAACGTTATCAACAAGTTGCGATAAGCAAATTGTGCTCTGAAATTAGAGCCATAAATGCTACCGAGACAACCGTAATATTTCGAGGAAAACCTCCGGCCAAGATTGCGCCGGTTGAGCGCATGACGAATACGAAACACGGCGAACAATGGCGCCGGGGCCAGCATTTCTCGAGCCGGACTCTCCACACCTCCACATTATTCTTAGGCGTGACTGCAGCGAGGAACATTTTTGCGCTCTCAATAATTTGCGCAGGAGAATTCTAATTAGTTTTTTGTTTACAAGGGACGCATATCAGACGTGAGATAGGACAGCGTGTAAGACCTGCGATATCAAGACGGCGTTACGACTAAGCTTACTAAGTAGGACGCAGGAAAATTACACCTCGCGTTGTCTTTACTACTGAGTTACTGGGCCTACTATATCTGTCATGCTAGGTAATTACAAGCTTTACGAGGGCATGCGGACTGCAGCAAGCTCGTCTTGTACTTCAGAAGGAAGATCATTTTCATTTTACGTGTGTTTGATATTCAGGGAGCGAGGACCATCCCAGCGACCGTGGACATGAAGTATTGAATTTTCAATTGAATCTCACGGAAGAGACGGTCGCGACCCCGTTATAAACAATAATTAACCACACATTTAATTAGTTGCCAAGCTTTTTAAAGTAATACACCCAAGAACTATTCACAATAATTGCAGTATTTTTTCCCAGCAATAAGAGCAATAAGTAAGAAAATATTATTTACTTCCCAGTTGTCGGCTGTAATTTTTACATCCGACAAATGTCTGTAACGAATGACTTTACGTTGTTTGTAAAATACATGAGGCTTTAAGTGAGTGAGTACGAGTTGTTTAAGATTGCCACTAATATGACAAGCATCAATCTACTTGCAGATCTCCATGCAATCAAAGTGCGAAGTATAGATAAAACATGACCGTGTCAAGCGACTGCTAGGATGACATCATTTGCAAGCAAGAGTAAAACAATTTCAGCCACGGCAGGAAATTATAAGTAATATAATCTACATAATCTGGCGGGCTGCAGTGCAGTCACACTTGCTATTTTGCTGGCAAGAATTTCATTTCGTTGAATTTAGGTCGAGGCCGTAAAGCTCATCCGACGTACGAAAGTGCCCGGCAAGCTCTGGGTCGGCGGGATGCAGAAAAGAAAGTCTTACGTTGGCCATAACCCGTCACATTCTCGGCCGTATAATTAAATGGCTGCCCTCCTTGTGGGACGCTATTGCGATACTTTGTTTGGATATGAATGTGGCTAGTGCTTTCCTCCAGCAAGAGCTTCACGTGGATCTATTACTGCACTGTACGAACCAACAGCTGTAAATGAGACGGACTAGACTACGATTTATTCTCTCCAAGTCAATACCAAGGTTCTGCAGATCATCTTTTATAATACCTCTTATTTTTCTTCATCATTAGGCCAGTGGAACTTTCTATTGAGGTAAGTAATGATGGGAATATGTATATGTGTTTTAAGGGTTAGAAAAAGCAATTCAATATCTCAGCGCGGGACCTCAAGAATTGTTGGGATAAATATTCTAGCTATCTATGATGTGTAACGCAATTCTGGCTATAATTACAGTAGGTCAAATGAGGAAATAAATACGATCGCGTGATCCTGTAAAATGTATCAATCTTATGTGAATTAGACCTACAAAATAATTTATGTGCTTACGGGGCTATTCAATGGATTCATTTAACGCATACTTTGTCGGTGAATCAAATTAATTTATCCGAACGGAGTTCTGCTAACCAAAGTGTTCTGAATAGAGGAGAGCACTGCATTGATCAATAGTCATAAAATGAGAATAATTAAACCACATGAAATAGTGTCAGCTAATAAATAACAAATTAATGACATTTAAATCATATTAATCCATATTAGGAGGTCTTTTTGATGTAGTTCACGCTGACATTTTGGCAAATGCGCTTTCAGATTCTAAACATCTCGTGAGAACACGCTTGGTAAATTTTATATAAACTGAATAAGTGATTTACTTTTGAAGAAGCCGGTCCTCCATTATATGAGATTTGGGTCACACATACTACATATTTGTGAGTCACGCTCAGCCCCATACGCACTGAACGTATATTTATTGAGTTTGATCAATAATGAACGTCGTGTTG
This sequence comes from Hyalella azteca, assembly GCF_000764305.2. Classification (NCBI taxonomy): domain Eukaryota; kingdom Metazoa; phylum Arthropoda; class Malacostraca; order Amphipoda; family Hyalellidae; genus Hyalella; species Hyalella azteca. Next base: position 92,510 of record NW_025934948.1, on the reverse strand, counting down.
CCGGCGATGGTAAATGTTTGCCACGTACACCCGAGTTTATGATTGTGAGCTGCCTGCACTGAAATATGATCTGAACGTGCAGTGAAGGAGGGGCTGCGACGCGGAGTGCTATCCAGGGTACTCTGAGAACATAATTTCAGTGCACTTTGTGCTTATCATTTGAGTGTAATTTTTTGCGCATAATTGACACGAATTCTAAGCGCATCATTTGAGTCAACTCTGAGCATTTCATTTGAGCGGTTGACGAAAGATGACGAAGAGCAGGAGATCTAAATGCTGAGTAGCACGGTGCAGTGATAGAGCTGAGATGACCATGAGAAGTCGGCGCATTCGAATAGAATGCGCGGCAAAGTCGAGGCACAAAAGTAACAAAATGAGTTACCGAACTCCAAATTGAAGTTCGATAATCAGCAGCGAAAATAAACTACATTTTTAACTTCACCAAGCTATACAATTGACTTGCTGCAGAGTACAGTCTGCTGCTGAAACTCAGATTAATACAGAGTGTAACCTATATACTGATGAATCTCAGGTTGGGGCGAAGCAAATACTGCCTAAATACTATTCAATCCATCTGTGGAACACAGTATATAGGCGACCAATTTCGTGCTATTATTGTCGTGATAATTACAGACGAGTTGGCATAGAATTATTGTGATCAAACTGACTCTCTATAGTTGCTTTGTTGATTGCTAACTAGAGAACATTGCTGAACAAAAGTTCGACGCCAACGAAATTTCAGAAGTTCAAGAATTTCTTAATATTGAAACAATGATTTTGTTCGATGGTGTAAATGTCTCACGCCTATAATTACTCCATGTTAAGAATTAACTGGACTTGATACTAATTACACGTCGATAAGCTGTGCTCTTTGAAAATATACTATTATAATTTAGATTCTGTATTTTCTCAGAGTGTTGATTTATTTCAATAAATTTATTATTTAAAATTATTTTGACTGTGTAGTATAATAACGTCAGGCCCTCTCATGTCCTCGGTTGTGGATATGTGTATAGTCATTGCACTTCGATAACTACAATTAGAAAATTCGATATTTATTAAATATTAAACCGTACTGAAATCAGCTCGAAAATATTAGTGGCTTTCCCCAAGGAACGTGAACATCACAATCAGGGTTGTGCTCATGATATATCATCACTAAGAACTTCCTCTTCATTCTGCCATAATTTCTCATAAATGCTATTAAGGCGAGTGTTAGGAACGGAAATTACCGGGAACCTTCCTTTCTTGTGTGTGAGGGAGGCCCTAACGACGCTGTTTTGTGAGCTTCATCACTTCCAGGAGACGGCAAGAAATTAAAGAACGCACTCGTCCAAAAACAGGCCACGGGAGGGCAGTTCAATAAATGCATGCCACAATTATATAATAACTACAAGGCAGCCCTAGTAAGGTTCCGTTTCGTTCTTCACTCTCATATACAATTTATTTCATTCGGTTAAAGTGTTTTCTTGAAAAACAGTACAATTATATAATAACTACGGCATCCCTAGTAAGATGCGCTTCGTTCTTCACTCTCATATACAATTTATTTCGCTTCGTAAAAGTGTTTTGTTAAAAAACAGTACAAGGCTTTGAGGTAACTCTTTTGAAAGATTTTCACGTTCCCGTCGGGTATAAAATTCTTTGATGAAGCTACTTCTTCGCCCGTGGGCAAAAAGAAAATGTTTTTAACTTTCAAAAACTGTGTTTTTGAAATTCGAGGAGGCGGAGGTTTCAACTGGGATTGAAAATAAAAACGGCTCTTAGGAATCTGTTCATCTGGATAAACTTCCGTCGTCGCAAAGTTGAATTGTGAAAATGTCGCCGGCGAAATTAAAGTTTCAATTTTAGAAGAACCGAACTGAATTCTCGTTGCTACCGCGGCAGGCCAAGATTTCTAGCCACTTTTTCTAAATAGAGAGGGAAAAACTCACTGTATATTGAAGAGACGTTAAGCGATCAAGCAATATTTTCCCCAAAAAAATTCAAGCACGATCAATTTTTAAACATATGAGAATACCAGGGATAATCAGCCTATGTACGGCCTGCATTTTCGACTGGGTATAGCGAACATATTTCAGAATTTACATTACAATTTTCAGAACCTGTCGTTAGGAACGATTGCGTAGATTCAAGTAACTCAATATCATCTCGGAGTCTTTTTGACATCGCAGAGTCTGAGATGATATCGCAGAGTTTTCAGAGTCAGAGTCTGAAAAAAACGGCGAGAGAAAGACTCTGTAAACTTTAAAATATCATCCTGCTTTGTGCCTGTGGCATATTTGGAGGAATAAAGATGCAATTTCTCACAATTTATTTGCAAGCACTGAATTCAAACTCAGGATTAGAGCTCTAGAATTGCAAGCTGACAGATAAACCTTCCATTTAAATGTCTAGTTTTCAATTTGAAAACTGCATTTGTAATGGTAAAATTGTTCTTATGAAAATTTTTAGTTAGATATCGTAAAAAAGAAGTTATTTTTCCATGGATCGATGTTTTTTCTCCTTGTATCTTTGTTTTGTTTTGTTTCACATAATAACATATTCGACAAGATCTTTCATCTTAATAACTGATTTCACCGTAAATTATTATTCTGATCCATAAATTGACTATATTTTTCAAGCAAGTACCTTTAAAGCTATACTTTATGGGAAATACTCACAATTATATCCCGTATGTAATGGACTAAAAATATCCGAGTTCTATACACCGAGCATGTGGCCATTGAAGTCAGAGTTTACAGCAAATATTGGCGCTTGGCAGCTCTGCAATTTACGGCTGGTAATGGAGCTCACTCTAGCTCAGTCTCGTCATCCATAGTAATTCCTGGTGCTGAGGTATATAATGCATGATTGTCGAGTGCTTGGCAGACGATGTTCTGCTCTACCAAACGTAGCTGCATCTAACACCATCGCTAACATGAAGCTTCAACGCAGGTTGATTAGATGATCGTTTCTGGTCAATATATATGGAAACAATTTTTTGGCTTGTGATCGTACCGATTAATTGGCTTGAGAAGAAGCAGAGCGTAGAAATAAGCGTTGTTCATACCTTGTTAGGAACACGAGAAATCACATGTTCCTTTTTGACATTTGGTCAAAGTTCATAATTCTTTTCCGGAAGCCATATTTTGATATAATTTCTGGGTATACTCGTACGTGCAAATTATCAGTAATTCCATCCAATTAGTTAATAACCTTAATTGCGACGACTCATTTGAGCTCAGGAGCACGATAGAATAAAAAGCAAATTTTAAGAAGCTTGAACGTGGCATTTATTTCTTTGGGACACTATTCGAGTGCAGTTTTATGTGGCGAAGATACATGATGCGAATTCTCGGAAAAATATTGCTCTATTATTTTATTGAATTAACGATGTAGAGACGGTATAAATGATTGCTGAGATGGACGTGAAGATCTGGAGAATACTTCAGAGCATAATTTAAACACAGTAACTTATGTATAGGAAGTTTTGAGCCTCTCTAAGGAGGTGGTGGCATTGTGTGGCACAGCGCTATTGCAGGCAGCGCCTTGTCAGGCCGTAAGATACGAGCGTCAGTGCGAGCAGCAGCGCCGTGCGTGTGTTTTGTGAGGCGTCGTTTGCGTCGCGTCGCGTGAACTCGACGCCTTGAATATTACCGAAGAGGACAAGGCGTGCACGAAACAAGAGGACAAGGCGTGCAAGAAATAAGAAGACAATGAGTGCACGAAACAAGAGGACAAGGCGTGCAAGAAATAAGAAGACAATGAGTGCACGAAACAAGAGGACAAGGCGTGCATGAAACAAGAGGACAAGGCGTGCATGAAACAAGAGGACAAGGCGTGCACGAAACACGAGGACAAGGCGTGCACGAAACAAGGGGACAAGGCGTGCACGAAACAAGATGACAAGGCGTGCACGAAACAAGAGGACAAGGCGTGCACGAAACACTTCTCTATTTTTGGCCCTCCTTCCATCACAATCCACGAGGCTTTGGGAACTTTCGTCTGTGAATTCACGAGCGAAGTGGATTGAGCATTGCGCAGAGCAGTCATGGGCTAAAATGTTAATTTGAAATGATGAAGATGCTGCACAATGTATGAGTTACTTTATGGCTGGCAGCAAAACACGTACGAATAACAGATAAAATCATACAATTTTCGAATTTGGTTCACGTTACCCTGTTGAATATTTATGCATACGTTACGGATAGTAATTAGAATTAGAATTGATTTTAAAAATAATGATCAAATGAGTACAATTTATCTGAAAAGTTCTAAAAATCTGGAATTAAGAATAAATCTAAATAAAGTCATAAGAAGGTTACGACAGATATGAATGTCAAAGAAAATGAAGCTTTTTCTTTTCAATTATAAAAGAAAAATCTGCGAAAAGATTTTTTTTGGCCAGCTCCCATTTTGGAAACAAACCAACAAACCAACCGTTTTGGAAACAAACCAACCGTTATGATAACTTTGAAGAATGAGATGACTCAGGAAAACTCTTAATTTTGTCCAAATCCAAGCAGGTCCTTGAATCAGTAATTTCTAGAAAGAAATTTTCAGCGCACGTGTTGTTAAGACAAATGAGCAGCATACAGTGCATGCAGATCCAACTACTGAGCTTTACGACAAAACTGAAGTCCTTGACTAATAAAGGTTCCGGTACAGATGTCAGAGAATGTCCGGACTTGAAACTTTTTTGCATTGAAGATCCCGATGCTGAACCTGAACTAATTTCCTAAATATGTAAGTCCCTCTCCTCCCTGCCGGTGAATGAGAATGCACCTTCTCAGTGTTAATGATGAGTGTTACCAACAAAATAGCAAAATGCACTATTTTAATTACCTCTCAAAGGAGAGTTAGTGTAACAAACCTCGCCTTGATGAAAGAATACCGCGTGGTTTCAAAAATAACAATAACCCATAGGCAAAATCTTATAAATCTTGAATCTTCGGCCAGTGAATTTTGAATGGATCAAAATTGAAACTCACGAGTATATAGTTATGTAGATCGCAAAGCTGCAATAACCCATGTATCTCAGAAAGTTGTATCCCACTTAGTAGTCCCGATTGATTTCACAATCAACGACAGATATTCTTGGCTACATTCGGCACGATGTTATTCGTAGTGTTTGTAAAGTGTTTTAGAATTGTCACGAAAAAGACGAATTAAATTCATATTCATTCAAACATTGAGTACATGACCAACAGTTTGGTATAAATCATTGGAGGAAAAGAGGTGAAGTGGAAAGAGCCGTCAGCCTTATATAGAACCCATAGCCTGGTAGAAGAATTCCCGCACAGCTAAAAGATTGTTACAAGTAATAAATTAGAATTATTACTTGTAATAATAATTACAAGTAATAAATTACAAGCCAAGTACAAAATGCTTCGCCAAGGACCACGAAACAAGAATATTCACGCCAAAAAATTTTCACCGGTAAATAGATGCAAGACAAAACATCTGACTGCAAGCAAAGTTCTTTATTAATAAAACATAAATCCTGTCTTCAGGAAGCATATAACACCGAAACCTGCACCTGCTATCTGGTTAACATCGCCACAAATCTCGCTAAGAGATGAAAGAAGAAAATTCCTACGCACCACTTGAAGTAAGAGTTTGTGGTGCGACTCATAAACGACTGATTGAAGCAGACTTGAACGCCATTGATGCATGTACGTCGTATTTTTACATGAAATACTATTCAGTCTTGTTATTTCTTGTGCTTGAACAGCAAAGATTTTTTCACGTTATTAAACTCTCGAGAACAATTATGAAAGAACTCAAAGGAACAGTAAAATATTTGGATGATTTAAACAAAAGTAGCAAAAGAGAAAATACATCAAGTCTCAACAATTTACATTGGACAGCATCGTTGTTCAAACTTTCAGGCAAATATCCAGTGAAGAGCGCTGGTTTACGTGTCTATTTGTAGTAGAGCTGCCATAATCACTACAGCTTGAGCGCCCAGTGCCCATGATCTCGATCATCTCGACCTATTATGGCTCCATTGCCTAATGCAAACAATCGGCTAGATCTTCTAGATTAGCATTGGCTTGAGCCGGGCCATCGTTAAATTGCAGTCCGAGCTCTAGTGCTTGTCGTGTACTAGACGGCGCTGTGGCTGAGTGAAGATATACCTTTGGCGCTGAGCGGAAATACACCTGCAGAAAAAATACACTTCTGGCACCTGATCAAGTGCCATAACACTTCAGAACCATTCAGTGCAAAATTTTTTTAGTTTAAAGTTTTTTCCTATAAAACGAAAGGGTGTTTGATTATTTCATTTTAAAAGATTTGCCTAATTTTATCATTTAATCCAAGTGTTTTTTCTAATTTATAGTTTGTTTGAATTTTGTTCCATGATTACTTAATAAAACTGTCGAATAAACGCAATTTTATTCCAACTGGAGAGTTTTCCACTTCCAAATACCATTTCTCCTCAGAAATCTTCTCTCTTCTGATGATCCAATATGAACATATAAGGGTTCATCTTAAATCCAATCTTCAATATAAACACATGGATTTATTCTAACACGCATGCAATATAAACACTTGAATATATCCAACCTCATAGCCATATGATGGGCTAACTATAGCAGTTACCGCGGCCGGAAGCCCGAAACTTCTCAGTAATGGGCCACTGCATCACAAACGGGCTAGCAAACCTCGGTCCTGCGAGATACGAGCGTCAATTATTCCATGATCAGCGGGACCACTAACACCTCTATAAGGAAATTGCATAATTATTCCAATTCTTGTGCGTGCGTAAAGACGATTATAATTATATTTGAAGATATGCGACTGCATTACAAGCTTCAATGTGTTTTCAATACCAGCTTTTCATACGCTGGAATACGCAAGCTGGAGTTGGCAGAAGGCGATCCTTCAATTAAGTTGACCACATGCATATGGTCGGCAGTATAAGAGATGCAATAGTAAGACTATAGGTTGGCCCTTTTCTTCAAGGAAGGAGTCAATGGTTTGAATCGGGAGTAAATGGTACGTATTATTTTTAATTGAAATATTTTGGTTAAATATAATTGCGAATTGTTCTGGTGAATCTTTGAACATAGCCTCTTTATGAACTGATTAGTTCTTGATTTTTTGAAGGGTTCAGTTCTCTATTTCAAAATTTTGAACAATCAGGTATAACTATTGACTTTCTGGTGAATTCTCAGATGGGATTTCGAATAATTCTGGCAGTATGAAGAGAAATAAATGACTATTAACAACTTTCCAGTGATCAAAAAAGCATCAAATGAAACCTTCTACTCAAAGACCATCTTTTAAACTTTCCTCGCCTCTTATTATTAGAGGGAATTTTCGAAACAATTTTTGTGCTGGTCAAAAGGGCAAGGGAGCGCCAAAATGACTGAAAATACAGCTATGCTTTTATTGTTACGTGTTTAATGAATAATTAATGACTGACAGTTGAAAATTAGGTAATGACTGTTTTGTAATGTAATGATACTAAGACCTGCTCTTTGATATAGTAATACTGAGGGGTGCTTTGTGATGTAATGATACTGAGACCTGCTCTGCGGTGTAATGATACTGAGACCTGCTCTGTGATGTAATGATACTGAGACCTGCTTTGTGATGTAATGATACTGAGACCAGCTTTGTGGTGTAATGATACTGAGACCAGCTTTGTGGTGTAATGATACTGAGACCAGTTTTGCACAATAATGATGCAACGAGTTGTTTCGTACAAAAATACGGGGTAAACAATTCATATTTTTAAATTCTTACAGAGTTTTCCAGCTGAATAAGATTAATAATCTTGATGCTCTGAATCCCAAAATATTCACAGCATTGTCTTATTCAGGTCAGTTTTTTCACAGAATTTTATGCAAAATTAATTTTTTGTATAATACACACAGTACTGTTGATTTATAAATGAGAAACCACTAACGATTTTTTCTGTGTCTTAGAGTAACAGAAGTCTACCGCTCCTATTTCATCCTGTTTTCATCTAGTCCACCAAATTTGATAAGCATTCATCAATTATTACTTAAGTATAGGAAAGCGTTACGTTACACTAAAGTTCTGAAATCTCGGCATAAATCGGGGTTTCATATCGACATCCGCGGCGCCTGAGATGCTGTTGCACGGGTTGTCTCTCTTCAGCGACTAGCAATAGTCTGCCATCATGTAATGTAGTCTGCCAATGTAATGTAATGATACTGATGTGATGTAATGAGCTATCTCACTTCAGCGACCAGCAGTAGTCTGCCATCATGTAATGTAGTCTGCCAATGTAATGTAATGTAATGATACTGATGTGTTGTAATGAGCTATCTCACTTCAGCGACCAGCAGTAGTCTGATGGCCGCGTCCAGCTCCCTTGAACCTCTCCTCCATTTGGCGCAGGTCTTGATGGAACGATAATAATGATATATTGACGTGCTCTGTACAGTAATGATATATCCACATGCTCTGTACAATAATGATATAGTAACCTGCTCCGTACAATAGTAACATAATCATCTGCTCCGTTCAATAATGATATATATATACTTAATTCGTGCAATAATGATACGATGGTTTTCTTCAAATAGCAATTCTATGGCGACTTCGTGCAAGCTTACAATGTATGACATGGATAGAAGAGTGTGGGGCGTCGTCGGCTTCGGAACTTCTTGATATAATCCTCTTCGTATTGTAGTTAAATTAACGCAATTATAAACTCAGCAAACTTCGTCCTATAAAGATTTATGTAACATATACCTTTGTACGTAGACATCAGGCGAAGTGTTAACTATTAACCTGAGATATCCAGACTGCTAATGACCGCAGCCTATTACCAAGGAGGGGCGGGCTCCAGCTGAGGAGTGTAAATTGAAGTGTTCTACACGTAGACGGCTGAGCACTTCTGGGTTAAAAAATGATTTTATGTAATTTTAATATTAGGAGACATAAGAGTGAACAAGTCGCATTGCTCTCACAAATTTTTGTCGGTGTCGGTACGTTAGCTATCACATGCAAAAAATTACTCTAGTGGTTCAAACAGATTCAAGATTTGAATTACTTTACCAGATTTTTCAATTGTCAAGGAATGAAAAAATAGGAGCTGAAGTCCCATATAACAAAGTATCGTTAGTGAAGGAGATTAATAAAAATTTTCATGTTAATGTCACTTGTTTCTTGATGGTATTTACGTTTTCATTTTTGATTGAACAGACCAGAGTCTATCATAGTTTTTGTAATGCATCTTGACGTTAGTAATTTATATATTAACGGTTAGATGCTCGGCAGCCATTGAAATTTGTCTTATATTCTATAATAATATGATAATAAGTTCAGAGAACACACTAAGGCCGGTACACAATCTAAAGCCTAAAAAGTTTGAACCTTGCACGCGCCTAAGCGGCCGTGCTACTCTGGCAAAAGTTGCTGCAAGAAAATTCCCGAGTAATTAAACTTGACTCGCCATATTTTTAGCAGGATAAAGTTTGTGGCTGAACTAGCATGGTAGCTGGGCATGTAACACTGCTCCCATAACTTATGTTTATCACAGAAAATAACACACCGCGGCAACCTGAATACATTTAGCCAGCGGCTACTGTGTTGGCCTACATAAAATTGCACCTGACATGTCATCATAAAAATTCTTTGTAATATAATTTTTAGTGGCCTCTGAACTGATAAGATTGCAGTGAGAAGAACAAAGTTTACATTTTGAATTATTTTCTTAGCGTCTTTCAAACTAGCTTAGTTTAAATTTTGCAAAGATTTTTGTTGGATTAATACCAATAATTTTTGCATAACATTAAATTACAAACAGAACTAATTATGAAAGCAAGCTAGGAGAAGGCGCTCTGACAAATTCTAAAAAAACTTGAATCCGCATTCTAAAATACGATTTCAACAATCACTAGACACGAGTTTAATTTTGACTTTCAGTTTAAACTAACCACCATATGTTTAGGGATTTTATTTATTCTATTCCGTAATTTGACAAGCCTCGAGGCAATTAATTTGAAGTAATTTATTGCGTCATGCATTGTCTCGTTAATGATATTGGTTCAACGCGGAAGAGATTGCGTTCAGATGACGCCGAGTCATCAATCTTGCGACGTTCTTAATCTGCCTGATGACACGACCAGCTCATCATGCGCTTAATCACCCTAGAGAGAACAAATATCTTGATAATTAATTTATGCATGATGCATTCCAATGGGTTATAGGAGTACAATCCGCAGGGTTATAACCTGACTCTGGGAAGGAAACTTAAAGAAATAAAGAGATTCAAGTTGTCTGTACAAATAAAAATTGAGCAATGATATTCAACCAAACTAATATTTGATATATGATTTAGCTAATAATATAAATTATTTGGATATTACCAGAACCCGTTTTGATTTATTGCATGCATTTACTTTAGCCTGATCGAAGCATCGAACGACGAATTTAATTCTTGATGCAACCGCGGCGTCGATATTTTCAGCGACCGAAGCTCTCGGCGGTTAGCTTATTTTTAATAGGAAAAATAATATGGACATAATATAAATCTTGAAATCATTCACCGGGTCATACATTAGTGTATGATTCTTTCGAATTAATATCATGCCCACAAATAACATGAACCACATGTTTATGATCTTATTGTTATTTTTCTTAATTTCATCGTTTTTAAAATAGCGTTTAGTTATGCAAGATGGTAGCTTTGCTGGAGCGCTCGATCAAACCTATTTTATTATCTGCCTTATAATTTATATATATATATATATATTTTTTTTGGGTTTGAGGTCGGTCGAAAACTTTCTCATATGAAAACTTTAACCAGGTGGAAACCACTGATTTATTTTATGTTCAAAGTTTTAGCAGTTGAGACTGACTGAAATATTTCGTTGGGTGGACTGTGATGAAATGTATTAACTCTTAATTTGGCTCATAAAGGAATTACATTGATTATTATTGGGCCAAGAACAGACGTCACGGAAAAAAATTCAAAACTACATGTACTTTGACCCTAGTTAACCGTAAGCATAATAATAGCATCAGAGTTAATTATTAGGGAACAAAAAATTCTCTTCTCAGCTTTCGCATTATTTACCAGGAAAATCTCAATAAAACGTTCGGTGAATAATTCATCGGGTCGAGACGACGGCCGCTCTTTCCAGAAGCTCTAAAGCGTCACCGTAGTTTTGCTTTCGCTTTAAAGTCGCATAAAAATTGGTGAGAAGCTGTCCCCTGGCGCCGACAGCTCTTATTTTAATTAACTTTTTCAACCTGAGAATGCCGCACCACACACGTGGCTGGCACTAAGACCAACCAACTTTTATAAATATAGAAATTCTCACGTAAATTCGAATACGGAGAATAATTTTAACGTAATGAATCTTCAAATTCAAATATGCGCGGAGTAAAAGGATAAGCGATTACAAGGTATTAGTTGTCAGAAAGTATTTTCTCGAAATGCTGCTTTCATTTACAATATTCCGGATCCTTATTTAGGTCTGCTGATTACAGTTCAATTTGCGTGACATTGAGACTGAATGTCAAGCAAAGTTTTGAATAAATATGTTACAAAAACCTGCGTTACCTTGCTGATGGAATGCAGGGTATCAAAAAAAATATTGCAGACGAACAATTTGGTACAAGTTACGCTTGAGCCTTCGTGTTGAGGGACCTATACAATATACGCAGTAAGAAATAGTGTGTAATAAAATTAACATCTATCTCGAGCCGTACTGTCTGCTCTACACGAATCGCCATCCTATAGCACTCGTAAAACATTCGTGTATTTTATGGCGACATGACGGAACGCCATATAACGTTCCCCAACGTAGAGTAAAATATGGCAGCGGCGTTTAGGTTGATCACTTGAGTATTGTGTTACGGCGCCCCAATAAGAATAAATTCAGCTCATCTGACACGACACCCGCGCTTCCAGTCGCAACCAGAACGCATTGCTGTGCCTGTAAATCATGAGTGCCTCGTACAGGCGCCATGCATATAATGCTGCGCGCAACAGCCGTTCTGGCGAGCGCGACGTGGTCGTCTGGATAACGATGTTGGGACTCACAGCTGATGTCAGGGTAAAGTAATACGTTATACTCATCTCGGGATTTATGTATTTATTTGATCGCCGATCTGAAGAGTTGTATGAATAGATGCAATGAAACATATATGATCACTTAATAAGTTTATCGATATTTCAAGAAACACAAATAAGCAAAATTCTATAGCTGCAATTCCCCTAGAGAAAATGTGCTCAAAATTACCTACATTTTTCAGATGATCTATGCATTGCTGTGGGAGTGGTCCTGTTTTGTGAAATAGTTACATTATAAAGTAATTTTACGGCTAATTTAGTTAATTCGATGCTCAAAATTTAATGATTAACACGAAAACTCTGCGTACCCCGCAAGCTGAAAAATTATTGAACCTGATTGTAAAAGATCGTTTTGAACAGACCAAACATTATGCTACAAGAGGAAACGGCAGAGAATGAAAAGTTCTTATGCGCAACAGTAATTTAGCTTAGCATTTTAGGAGACATGTATTGGTCAAATATTTTAATTTTGTTTACAGTTTTAGCGAGGTTGTCATTGCAGATTGGCCGCATCAACCTGCGTGAGCCCTCAGAATTTGCTTTCCTGGAAATAAAAAACAGCGCTGACACAAGCATTGTCTGCAGAGCAACAAAGGTCATGGCACAGAGCCCTGACACAACCATTTCCCTCAGAGCAACAAAGGTCAGGGCATAGTGCCTTGACACAACCATTTCATTCAGAACAACAAAGGTCATGGCAAAGAGCCCTGACACAACCATTTCCCTCAGAACAACAAAGGTCATGGCACAGAGCCCCGACAACCATATCCTTAGAAGTAACAAAGGTCATGGCACAGGAACCTTCATTCTCTCCTACTTAATATATATCATCTCAAGCGAAATCTTTTAGACAACATGCGTAATCAGAACTTTAAAAAAGAAAGCAATCAATGGGTTTGTTCGTAAAGAGAAATCGTTGAAGGATGAAAAGGTAATTGAAATTGCAGTTTCATTCGGTATTGCTTGCAAATTAGCTTGGTTCGCGGCTGTAATTTGCAGGCTAACAATGATCCAATTGTCTTATTTTTCTTACATATGTGCACACGATTCTTCCTCGATTACATTATCACGGGGACTGTACAGGCTCACAGTGTGCGCCATTTATTTCGAACAGAAAAAGTCATTTCCTGCTGCGACGGCGATTTTACGTTCAACGAAACGTCCTCGGAAAGCGCCGTTCATTACGGCCTGGCCTGCTCACAGGTGTGTTATATATGTTTACGACTCAGCAAACTAACCAGCAGCTGATGCTTACGACTCAACAAACTGACCAGCAGCTGATGCTTACGGCTCAGCAAACTGACCAGCAGCTGATGCTTACGACTCAAAAAACTGACCAGCAGCTGATGCTTACGACTCAGCAAACTGACCAGCAGCTGATGCTTACGACTCAACAAACTGACCAGCAGCTGATGCTTACGACTCAGCAAACTGACCAGCAGCTGAGACTTACGACTCAGCGCCGCCTGATGCTATTACGTATCGCCAAATTAGTGGATGATGTTCACGACTGCGGGGTCGTTTGTACAACTTAGAAAATATGCTAATAGATCATGTCAATGTCTGAACTAAAGAAGTGCAAAGTGCATTGCTCATATCATATCTCAGTTTAAGGTGTTCTTGTTCCATAAAATTATTCAGAAAAAATTCGCGGTCGCTAAGCCACATGTCATGAAGAATGCTTGCGTTCATGATAAGATGAGGGTGCTTTGATAGCTTCTGGGTCGTTTTTCAACCGTCGCTCAAAATCCATGAAATGACTCTTCGTGATTTGCATAGCTTGTAAAAATCTTCTGGGCTTACATTAAAGAAATATAAGGCATCAGTGAAATTTGGATCTCGTCATTCACATGCGGGTATTCATTTTAATTATGAACCCTAAAAACAACAAGATTTTAATTCAATGCACGGTGTCAGAGGATTTCCTATCCAATATGGTGGTGGTCAAAATTACGTCACTGAAAGACCTCAGTGCCGGCGAGGTATACGAGGGCTTGCGCTTTAAGAAGCTATACGCTCCCAGAAACTATATAATGTATATATGTACGTCTATAAATATAAAGCCACTCCCTCCGCAGTGGCTCCTTCTTTATGTTCATATTAAGCAGGATGCGAGCGCACGGCTCTCACAGGATCCAATTTCAGAAGGATTTTTGTTAGATCCGCGCTCGGTGTGATGTTGGCTAAATATGCTGCGGTGCGCGAGCTGGCGTGACGTCGACTTATTCCAATACTCGACCCATGACCGTAGCAGTTCGGTTCTCGAGAAATTTGAGCAACAACATTTTTTGTTTTTTAAATTATATCTTTTAAGAAGAATAGAGAAAAATGATCCATTGTTTGGGAAGATTTTAACTAAATATTGGGCAACAAGGCTTGCAGAAATAAAACTTACGTAAATTATTACGGTGAATTGTCACGATAAATTTTTACAAGTGCGACGGAGGAAAGTAAAACTGTGTGATGGCGAGTCGCGAAGTGAAATGCGGTCGTCTGGCGGAAATTGGCCGGGAACAAATTATTTATCCTGCATTATTTACAATTATCGTAGTACCGTTCGAATTAAGCGCGCTGGTGTACCTACGTTCTTCCGTTGACCATGCAAGCAACATCGAACAACAAAATTTTTGAATGGTTTGACTAATAATTCATTTAATCATTGTAATTTTGTAGTAAAAATAGTAACGTTTTTCTCAAGATCTCAGCAACGAATTTAAAATTATCCGACGTGGTTTGCTGTAACGTAAACTATAGTTCTGCGTATATAATAGAGTGTCAACAAAATTGGTGAAAAATAAGTGATAGCTCTCCACTGATTCAAAACATCACTAATTCATGATTTATTCATTCAACTGAAATTACAATTAGAGAAGGTTAAATTTAAATCATTTCCCTAATAGCGAGAAATGGCGACTAATGAATAAACTGAATAGATATGATATTTTAGCTTTAAATACGAGTTTCCGAATCATGGGTGATTGTTTTCGCAGGCAATGACTCAGTGAAGAGCTAATAAAGGCGCAGGCATGCGACTCCTCTCATTACCGGCTCATTAATGGAGCGCCTGAGCACAGCCACACTGTAATGAAACCTAGTCTCACTAGCGAATTTCCCGGCCAGCGTCTCGTTAGCAGCGGATATGACCAAAGAGTTTAGTGTTAGTGTTTCGGATCAATTCTTTATGCAATTTCAATGTAAGGTTTGTTTATTAAGCTCTCACTGCCAGCCTTTATTGGCTATTTGCGTCTGCGACGCAACTTTATTTTCGGAAATCTCACGAATGGAATTAAGTCTGTTTGTGAGTGATATCTGAGCAATGAATAAACCGTATGAGGTATTATATGGAAAGTTCACTTGGCAGTGGTTCGAACGTGTAACTTAATACGTACAGCTAACTTATAATGTCCTTATTCGTTCCCTGCTTGACGGCAGATGGATGAGTGAGATGAGGTAAGGGTGAGGTTGGTTCCTGCGCGGCAAGCTTAAAATCTTGCTAAATCTTGCTAAATCTTGCTAAATCTTGCAAAATCTTAAGGAGCTGCGACGCATCGACAAAAGAAATCTTATGGCGAATATAAATCTGAACAAAGGTTTCTTCGCCAAGCAATTCAGTGATGTGAGGGTGTAACTTCTATGTCCGGATTAAATTTGATTAATTTCTCGCATATATATTCCAATAATTTAATGACGAATTTTGATCCTAACTTTTACTAAATATACATATTTTTATGTCGAATGGCCTTAGATAATTTATCAGAATGAAAAACTTTTTCGGTTCAATCATTTGGTACAATATACTGCACGTGAAAATTACGGAAATTTATTTATATTCATTTAATCCTAAATTTTGCCTAGAACCTTATTTTTATCGTCTTTTATACATATAGAATACAAAACTTGTTTGGATGCGCAATACTCATGCCATGAGACCTGTCAGAGAGAAAATAAGTAACTACCTTAAAATAAAATTAGTTTTCTTAATATTTCTAGCGTTATTTTATTTTGTGTATTGCAGTGTCAATAGTGTTACTGACAGACTAAGTTTTACAACGACTTGTCATTATCAGCGATCACAGGTAGTGACACGACGCCTTATCCTTGTAACCTGGGGCCATACTTTCAAAACTCGCTAAATTAACGTAAGTACTTACGCTCTATTCCCTTGTCTATGATTTGTGGATTTTGCTTGAAAGGCCGTCAATGATTGGCTAATGAACTTACGATCGCTTAACTCTTTTTAAAAGTATGGGCCCTGGTTATTACATTTACGGAAGCTTATTTGTCACAGCTCTTTTCGTGGCAGCATCAATTGTAAGGCCATTCATCAGCTGACTTAACGCTAATCCTTAATTTCCAGTTCATCTGCTAATCTCATACATACTAATGCCCTTGTCCCCATGTATCAGGCTTCATCAATGACAGCTTCCTGTAGCAATGGTTATGAGTGACCGCACATGGCAGTCTGGCTTACTCCCTTAAGGCCTCAGCAAACTTCTGAGCCCAAACTTGTGTCTGTGTTGCTCAAGTCTTGACCAAGTCATGAATATCTGAACTTCAGCAGATGTGTTCTCGTTATAATCGCTCGTCTGCGTCACTTATCTTGTAATTAGACGTGCCTAATGACGAGGTGGCAACCAAAAATATATAAAATTAATTTCCTTCGTCAACTCTTCCACTAATTTTTTCAGTTCAATTTGCAATACATGAACCACCACATTTTTTTTAAAATAAATTATCTTATTAATGAATATTTATCATTCTTTGCCCAAAAAAAAACTTTTTCACGAAAATAAATTTTAGCTGCTATCTTCTCATGTATTTTAGAATTTTGTAATTTGATTACTGACAGGCAAGGCACTCAATTAGAAGTTGCAATTTATTCCTCAGATTATTGGTGCGATTATTTTTTAATAGATTTGGATTACGCTCAATAGTAATGAGATTATGCTGTCAGGTCCGAATTGGTTTAAATTGTAAAGAAAAATTTGATTTATTTTTCCCTTTTTAACTAAGTATTTAACAGAATCATATTCGATACCTCGATTTCCCTGCATATGGTCAGATATTAGTTCTAGTTCGACTATCCGACAACCTGCTAGAAATAACATGGCTGTCAGGGGAGCCTCTCACCTCCCCTCAGTGAAAATACAAACTCTCATAATAAAACCAAGCAGACAACACACGCGGGGATGTTGAGCAAACAGATCTGCAAAATATCAAGTCGGGGAAGACGCGCATGCATGTGGCAGGATCTCGTCCTAGGGAGGCGTTAGAGAAGGAACTCCCTTGAGGAGTAAGAATGTCATCGGCAGCAGCCTTCGGCTCATGGTTGGCCAGCCATGAATCACCTATGATTACAGATTTTCAAGAAGGTGAAGCACGCCTTTATTTAGTAGAAAGTGGCGTTAAAAAATCCTGAGAAAATCTCTTTTGCGCTGAACAAGAGATCTTATATACTCTAGAATTTATAAGACAAGAACACTGTTCAGAGACCTCTATATCATGAAGCTTATTATTGCATTGTATTTTCAAAATTGTGCAGCATAAAATTTTTATTTTGATGATTATTTTATGTTACCTGATTCGCCCAATAAAACTTAAGTGAGTAAAAAATCATTTGTGGACAGATTGGGTGACAAATCACTATAGGTTTAGTGAAATAAGAAAATTTCATTTCACAGACAATCATGTGTTGACGTAACGAATTTTCTGAATAATGTTCAGAGTAAAAATTTTAATCTAAAACATGTTGCGGGCCTAAATTGTTTCAAATTAGAGATTTTCGTCTACTGGAGCATCGAAAAAGGTTGTTTTGCTTCAATCTTCGCAAGGCATCGAGAAATTTTGCCTCGATGTCCTTGATACGAGATTACGCGAGTCAAGGATAAGTTTCTCCGTTATTTTACGCGCATAATTTAGTAAACTTTCGGAATTTTATTATAATTTTGGCGCAAGGAAGCTCGGTAGCAGCACGACACGTGTCCAAGACTCATCAAGCTCCTCTTTGAGATAAAAAGTAATACTTTCGTTACACATTGCGTGTAGAATATGATACGTATTAAAAAATTTCGTTCTGGTTTATTTGAAGGCCAGACCAAGACAGTGTCACCTTGAATTGTGGAAAAAATACAATGCTGTCCCAGCCATCACACATTTTGGTTGAATAACTCTTCCTATTTTCATGACTGGGGATCATTTCATTTAGTTTCTTTTGGACCATAAGATTAGATAAGATTACACCAGAAAACTAGAATGTAATTTTCCATCCTATGACGACATTGCGTGTCCAAATGAGTGAACCGTAGCATGAAAAGCGCTCATTGTAGTGCTTCACGGCCGTTACAGTGTCGCAGCAAAACCCGTTCCCTGTCACTGGAGGCTCAAAGTATGGCTCACTCTCAGCAAAATATTACGTGAAGGTATAATTAATCGACGAATATATATACCTCTCTAAAAGACTTAAGTGTAAAATTTGTAGTCAACATATAAGATTTCTTAATGCTTGTGGACGAATAAGTGCAATTAAAATGTTCATACGTGAAATTTTAATTTTGTTTTATTGATTTGATTGCATAAATAACGTGTCATTTGCAGTGAAATTGAAAAAAATGTTCTTTCGTTTGAGCCAAAATTTAAAAGTTTTCACAAATTTTGTAGGGTTTTACAATATCGACAGCATTTGATTTTAAATCATTTCTTTTTATTATATGCATAGCATCTGGTATATTAATCAAAATTGCATATTATCTTCCTGAATCAAATTACCAGCATCGAATCGCGAATCTGAGTGCTCATTATTCACATTATATTTTTAATTTTCTTAGCTTGTGACTACACATGCTAAACGGCAACGGATACGTTGTTCTTACGTCTAACAAACATTTGTAATGTAAGTTCTCTGGATTAATTTAATTTGCATAAAACACGTGTTGCCTGTGAGCAGATGAGCCTCAACAAGCGAGAATAATCAAAGGAAGTTGAGGAACTTCCAGACGCTTGGCCGTCGGCAAATGATTGAGTTTGTCAGGTGATAAGAGCGATCGATTTTGCCGCTGCCTCGACAACGCTTATCTCGGATCGATCATCAATCATGCGTGCTGCATAACTTCAAAGCGTGTGCGCATGGCGCGTGTAAACCAAAGCATATCATTAGTTCATAAACTCGCATATCATGCGATCGACAGCGAATCTTTACCTACAGACGGTTCGCTCCATCGGGATGGATATAAATTGGACGCTTCATTAGTGATGTTGACTGAAAGGCGAGCGTAGTTACCTAATTGCATCGTTATAAAGGTGAATGTGAAAGTGAAATGATCAGTCTCAGGAGCGGTATAAATTTTAATTTGAATTGAATGCTTCTATATATGAGCTTTCTCAATTTAGTTGTGAGGTACATTAAGTTAATAAGCTAATTACAGTTCAATTCTTTTCCTTCCTCAAGGGGAAATTTTTCCATACAGTAATACAAGGCAAAAATCATTAGCGGGAATAAATCGCGTCAAAAGAATACTTGTTTCGTTTTCGGCCGCATTGTTTGGAGAACTAAAATCTGCGCTAGGGCGAAACTTGAGCGGTTCATTAATTTTTATCGGGTCGTAAGAGTGACGCAATTTACCATTAGATGGTTAAGAGTCGTTTGCTGTAGCTCATTAGAGGCCTTCAGAGGCCAGCGAAGTAAGATTATCTCTAGATGGCGTCTTGCTGACGTCACCTCCGGAGTCTCATCAATCTGCGTCACCGAACTTCACGAGCCGAATTTACGTAAGATATAAAGATATATACGACTGCCCACTATGTGAAATTTTAAATTCAAATTCAGGGAGCATAGGGATATCTTAGCCTATTGATAACAGAAAGTCTACCTGAGGTCCTAATTAAAAATTTGCTCGGGCTTCTGCATTATTATTCATGTTATTATTATTATTATTCGTGTTCATGACTCGTGAATCAATCGGGTTCCAACTTAGTTAATTAAGTTTGAATCTACCCATCAAACGTGAAAAAAGTAATTATCTTTCTGTATAACCTAATTTATATAATGAAATCAATGAAAATAATTTACAAGACATTTTTGACTCATGCCACACCTGCGTTTTACCGGAGGGTTGGGGGCGTTTTACCAAGCATCGGTTAAAGTTGAAGCTCTGTCATATGTCGGTACATCCATTAAAGCGATCGTACCTGTGCCTGCGCGGCCGAGGCTCAATGAGCAACATAATGTCATGTTTAATTATAAACAAACATTGTGATGAATATCTAAGCACGGATATTGGAACAGAATCAAGAATTTAAACAAGAACATATTAAAGGTTTTATCTTGGATCATGTATGCAGTACAGTTTATTTGAACTCGGTGAATAATTGAAAAGTTAAAATTAACCGCAGGAAAACGTTGATTTTTCTAAAATTGAAAGCTTAGTAATCATTAATTTATAAATAAATTTAATTATAAATTAATTATAAATTAATTATAAATTAATTTATAAATAAATTATAAATTAATTAATAAATTTTAACTTGTATCTCACACCTTGAGTGTGAGATCAATAATAGATGTATTAATTTATTATCAGTTTGCACTGACAGTCGGATTAGATCACCCACTATTTATGAAAGATTAACAAATATTTACCTAAGTTTTCCAACAGTCACGCGTTCGCTTGACCATAAGTACAAGGAGGTAAATAAAAAAATTGTGTTCTACAAAAATTTTGATATGCTTTAATTTACAACGAATAGATACGCTTATAATAGTAAACTCCTAAATAATAAATTGTAAACACAGACTCTAAACGATATTGGAGACGAAACAACCTGCATTTGATCTAATTTTGTTCGAAACATGAAAGAGCTGGATTAATTTATTAGCATTAACCTATTATGAGTTTATTCTCAAGCATTCGTATTCAATTGATTTAACTTGAGATTGAGGAATTGTATTTACAGAAAAATCGACGAAAAATAGTATTTGGTCCTTTTCAAGATGAAAAATGGAGAAATCAAGCCAGGATACTGTATTCTGAATTTCAATAAGTTATGTTTTATAATAAATTTTAACTTGTATTGCTATTTTTGATTGGATAGCTTCTTGTTACATCGCGAATCAAGAATGCACTACAACTATACATCACGAAGCTTGATGACTGGGCTCTGCATAATATTTTATTTCTGGTGAAGTTTTCTGGAATTTCCTTGGACAGTGCCATTTAAGTTGTACGAACATTAAACATATTTCATGCAATTGCAGGCTTGATGTCAGGGGATCTCCACTCGTTTTGTATTAATTGATCTCACATTACATCAATTAAGACAAAAGATTTCAACAATAATAAATCTAAATATTATACGATATTCATCACCGAACTCTGAGAAAGACAGAAGAAATAAAAAAAAGTTTTTACAGACTAAATAAATGCAAGCTTGTTTGTGAGGCCTGAAAATGTGGGACTGCAATACTAAATATACTGAGATAAATAATGTCTAAAAATTGTCACAATTTTACTCACTTTCTTCTGACGAAGCCGCAACCTGGGAGGAGACGAGAGAGGCCACCAACCACCACACCATCGCCACCACGGCCATCTTTGCTGCTGACTCAGCTATCTTGAACGTCCATTTGGCCAACTCTCAGCTTGTTCTTGTGATGTCACTGCAAACTACGAGTATCTCTTCGGCCGGTCTTTTCAGAGTCAACTTTGAGTGGTCCGTTGTGCTGGCTGTGCTGTTCAACACACTCATCAGCAGAGCATGTTTCACCACCTGCTGTGTTCAACTTACACGCGTGTATTTTGGTAGTCTCTGAAGAACCTATTGAAATATTTCAGTATGCGTTTCACTATATTAGTTGCGCACTACAGCCAGCACATACAACTAAGCTTTTAGCACCTGCTAAAGGCTATATTATACTTTATATGTGGATTTATTGATGTATCAACGTATTTTTTCACCGAACGCTACATGGAACGTAAAGATGATTTGGAATGTAGTCGAATTGCATTGAGCCTATAAATTTTTCGACTTGAATTTACGGAAGGTATTAAGCCAAATTATTATTATTGAAAAACAATTGTTTGCAACTCACAAAAAATAAATCATTTGAAAGTGTAAATCATTTAAAATATGTCACCAGTAATTTTTGCGTGGCCATAACGAAATTCTAATACAAAATAATGATATTCACTTTGTCACATAGAAATTGAATACAAGTCAATTAATTACTATGGTCATTTATTGACCGATCATGGTACCAGATTTCTCTCAATATAGATTAGTGTAATCCGAAGTCCACATCCTCCAATAATTCACCCATTTAAACCTATTGAATGGATTCAATACCAAACTCGCCACAATTCTTGCGCCATTTTTTCTAAAAACGAAATCGTTATTTTTTTATTTTTAAGGCGTGTTTTCCATGTGCATCGATGACAAGTTCAGAGGTTATGTCATGTAGATTCACCTCAAAAGTTCTGCCTTGAAGCTACACGTGTCGACACGCCGCTGCTTGCAGAAGAAAAGATTTCGTCAAGAATATCAGAGCGGATGTCCCTGAGTGAACAAATTCTTGGGCGCCACTGGAATATTGCAGCTCAACTTTAGCGCCAAGAACGACGAATGCTCCAGAGTTTTGCTCGTAAATACACGATGTTGCTGCCGCCTCCCGCATTTCAATGGGGGACTTGAACCTGCGCGAACCTCGAATATGGTCGTCCTGAAACGTCTAAGTTCTTGCAATTTATCTTTTCTTGTCTCTTGACTATTTTTAAATGTTCATGCTTCTCGCCCACGGTCCCGAGAGCGTTTCGAATTAAGTCTCTTTTTTGCGCTTAGGTGCTGAGAGAAGTGCAATATTTTTATTGTTCATTTGTTTATTACAAGGAATGAACAAGGATAAAATCTGAAATTCAGCCAAACACTTAAACTGACATCAAACGGTATTTCTTCGTATTTCTATCGTGTTTCCACAATACCTGCAAGAAAAATTTGATTATTAGTCTAGGATATTTTGCATTCATCTTTAATTTCACACATCGCCGAATAAGATATACAATTTTCCTCTTTATCAACTTACGGTTACTCACCATCGTCTCGTCTGTGCGTTAGAAGATAAGTCGAATAAGACACAGTCGACCAGTACCTCTGTAGAAGTTCAAGCACAAGCCGTCCGCGCTATTCGTGCGTGCGGTAAACCCGTTAGCGTGGAGCAGTACGAAGGTTGCGTGAGGTTAACCAGTTTGCGTGAAGTAATAGTCAGATGCGTTGTTCCTACAAACTGCTATGAGCCACCTGAGACTGCCACTTAGGTGGCCCTAGCCACAAGAAGACTCAACATAATGAATATTGATGCCATTTGAAGATAACGCAGTTAACATCTGACATTGGTTGGATTGACATGATTGAGTTAATTAGGCTTGCGTTATGCGATGGCTAGCAAGATAAAATAGATTTAGATTTTTTTCAAAATTTTTTAATCATTGATTGTGACGGTGAAAGTCAAGTTGTACTTTAATCCATCAATGCATGATCTCAAAATCAATATCACTATTACCGCTGGCTAAATTTCATATTTATTATATACCGAGTTATATATTAAGCAGATAAATATCGAGGTATAATTTTACGAGAAGCAGATAAATATCGAGGGATAATTTTACGTGAGGGGAACGTCTGGGTAAAAAAAATCTGTACGTACTGACCGATATCTCTGAAACTTTGTACACTTATGTAAAACACTAATTAAGAACATTAATTTGGTTCGTTTGAATTTTACGAGAAAATGAAAATAAGCGTGATATGTAAAGAATACGGGAACTAAGGGGGACTTTTAAAAGGCTTTTTCTTTTCAATTTTCAATCTACAATACCCAGAAATATTGTATCGTTTGATTTGCAATGCAAATATCTAGCGACATTGAAGGCCCTTATTTGTATTCACATTTATTTTTATTTCTGGTTAATTTTTTCATTTTTCCCTCTCCCCCAATTTACCTTAGATTTTAAATTATATAATCTAAACAATATATAAGTTTATAATATAAAAAAGGGCTTCTAGAGTCGCTAGCTATTTCTTTCATAAAAGGAATTAAATGTCTCTCGATGTTGTAGCATGGAAATTAAAGGAGAATGTGGATTTTAAATGAGGCGAAAATGGCAATTTCAATTATTCAGGTGAGCCAAATGAGTGTAATGGATTAGAAAAAAGTAGTAAAGGCTAAAGAATTTGTTTGATTAGGTATCCCCATCTTTTCCATAGCCTATTTCTCGTATTAAATTTACCATCACTGCGCCGCATGACTAATTTTTATCCAGTTCAAACGCACAATAATAAATTCCATTTTTAAAAATAAGTTTCTGTAAGAAATTAATAAAAATATTCATTTTATATAAATTTGAAGCAGCCTCAGGCAAAAACTAAAGCCCACACGTACATGCTATTTGCTGCGTTCGACGCGCTTTTCCGCAGCGACAAAATGAGCTTCCGAAACAAAGATAGCAAAATTTTCTCTTTATGACCAGACGCGCCTCTTAAGCTCAAAGAATATGCTCGATGTTTTTGAGGGCCAGTGGTATGAATGAGTATTTGCTTTTATAGAAATTTATAAATAAATAAAATAAAATACATTTATCTATGACTGCGGAACGTCATTGATATCATGCGCCTATGATCAATCGATTTTCCTACTTAGTTTCAACAATAAACTCGCCACAATCTTGGTAGTTGTTATTACTCTTACGGGGAAAACTTCGCTTCTACAAATCAGGCAGCAGATTTTAAAATAATTTACTCTTGGCTCATTTATTATCATGATATTCATTTCATTTTGAAATTGAGTTAAAATTAAAGCATGTCCATTTCCTCTAAAGTTTAAAAAAGGTTCTATGTTTTTCTCTAAAATTTGACTTGAGCAATTATACTCATTTTTGGTTCCTGTAATTTTAGATTAGGAATAACCGTAATAGAAGCATATAAAATAATTATGTTCGTCGTCCGGAGAAGATTAACGGAAGATTAAGTATAGCCTGATGCTTCAAATGATATATTCCGGTTGTTCGAATTCGTATTCAAGAGACCTGTCGCTTCGGAATGTTGCGACGCCTAACCAGGTTTGCCATGCCCCACATAACCGAAAATGAAAACGCACAGTTATAGGAAATTTCAATGGATATGAGACTGCAAAATTGTTATTTTAAGTACGATTTAATGATTATTTCTTTGCGAAATTCCAACAGTCTCTCTCTTTTTTATCTATAACATAATTTAACTTAAGATCATAAAGCAGATGAAATTATCCAGCCCGATCAACGTCTGTTATTACGGCATGTTTTGTATAACAAAGTTCAGAAGACGTGTTCGAACAAATGTATTCCTGCTCCATTGGGCGTTCAAAATGTATTGTCTGAGAGAAGAAAAGCGACAGGGCAGCCTCATAAAAAAGCTACAGGCAAAAATGCTCATATTTTGATACCCAGAAAAATGCATCGATCGCGTGCTACGCCACCAAGCTCATATATATCCAAACAAAACAATCATGTTTTCCCAGTCGAGCAATCACGCGACTAAAGAACAAAAGACTGCGCGTTATATTGCAGAAAAATGCGGTTAAATATTTGCAGTGTCCGAACATGGTACGATGAAAGTGAGCACCTGTGCTGTGCACTGAAATGTAGATGCATATTCTCTGTCATACCGGCTTATGACAAGACAACGTGGCTTTATTGCAACTGAACGACGAAGGTATAGCGTGACGCCCGGCGCTCGCAGTCGCAGTTCACGGCACGAACTGCCGTCAAGCTGATGACTGCAATGGCTTAGGATGACAAACTGGCCCTATGAGCGGTCGCTACTTCTGACAACTGCAAGCAAGGCTTGGTGTACAGGACGAGAGCCTCATGTTGTTTTCGCAGAATTTATGAAGCAAAGGAAGAAAATGAGGCTGAAAATCTTCAAAATTACAATCGCAGTCATGAAAGTTCTCAAGTTACAAGAAAACAAATATTTCGAAGGGAACAGAAATTAATGATCGAGTGAAGGTCTGGATGTAATATCTTCAAAGCAACATTAGCGAAATTGCAGAGAACTTGACCGCGATAATTATAATCGAAGCTCTTGCGTCTGCCTGCAAGGTATTCAGTAACAGGATGAATATCGATATTCCAATCTATCGCTGATTACTCACTAACTTGGTAGGTTCATGTAGCTATCTAATAGTGGGCCAAGAAATTGTTAGCCTGAACCAAGTTACGTATGAGACGCGTTTCTTTCAATACTACTTTCGAATGGATCGCTAGAACACAAAATTATTCTTTACTAAACTAGCCAAAGTTTGAATACTCTCATCTTCTTCATTAATATTTATTTGTAACTTCAATCATTCTCGATATCTTAACTAATTTAAACACGAACAGTTTGGTCATACAAACTGTGTTTTCTGAAACCTCTGCTGAGGCCCATTTATCCTTTATATCAGGTCTGAGTACTCAACACTGAGACCGAGCACCGAATCAGAACGCAGGTTCATTATATTGCGCTTTGTAAACATTGACTTTGTTTATCAAAGCAAAGCTCAGCATTTGGTGTCGCACAAACTCTCAAAAACTCTTGTCAGCTGCCGTAACTTTTAATTAATTGCTTTGAGTTACCAATAGTCACCAAATTAAACTGAGCAATCAAAGCTATAGTTTCGCAGGAAGCCACACGTGGCGTCGGCAACCGGAGGTCCAATTTCATTATTTTCACAGTTTTTACGTCCATGACAGCGAAGAGTGAATATATGGTGGCTAGAACACCAAGCCTCGTTAGGTTAATGAAGATAAACTATCGAGTCCTGCTATCGACTTGAGTATAATGGGCCAATTATGGCGGCAGAAAGACGACCTTTGCAGTAGAAGCTGTTCATTTAAGGCACGAATGCCTGCACCACAGGAAGAGATACTTTGAATTGAAAGAGCCTTGACACATTGAGAAATTAACTGTGAAGCAAGTCACGTATATCCTTCAAGATTTGAGGATATGTTCACCGTCGTAAAAGTATGAAAAAATAGTTTTTAGTATAAGAATTTTAGGAAATTTTAGAATTATATGACATTTTCTGGAAAAGTTGGTGTTATCGAGGGTCATTATTCTGTTCCCTTCGAAATAATGAAATAAAAACTTATTTCGCTCGTTTTCTGTGGATTGGATGGACTTATCTCATCTCCTGCTGCACTTGACGTTTCAATCAAGCTCGTGAACGGAACATCGTTCACACGACATTCGTCGTTATTTTCTAAAGAAATTCCTGCCGTGGCGAACATTTTCCCTACATCAGCACTGGTTTTAAAATCTATCATCCAGAAACGAATTTTAGGGGAAAATTTTATTTTAAAATTATATTATGGGATTGAAAAGTTATTAATGTCGCAACTTAACTTATCAACGTTTCCAGCTTCTAACAAAACAATGTATGGCCAAAATACTACCAATTCTCAAAAAATACTACAAATCGATAACATTGAGACGAACTCAGACACACATCAAGTTAATTGGTCAATTTATACATATATTTTTTGTAGACAGGGCTTGATATTCATAAAAGTTGTCAATTGCCTTTGTCTCTTCATATTTTATGCGACGTTACGATATTAGAGAGCACGCACCGATGCAGGTTAAACTGCGGGCGGCTCTCACGACTAAAATTTACGTGTGACGCGTCGCTGGCGATTAGATGTGTAGTGGTCGGCTGTGATGGCGAGCTGGCATCAGCGTATGTGGCTTCCTCCATGATATTGGACCATGTATATGGAAATACTTTTTTGATTGAAGAAGACTTATATATTTGATGGAAATATTTCAGCCAAAATTCCCAATAATAATATGATGGAAACAGCGCTTCGTTTGTTCTAACTTCAGTGTTCTACGATATCAAAGGAAAAATGATTTTTTGTATATAATGTATTATAAGAAAAAGATTATCCTAAAGCTTCAAAATCGTTGTATAGCTTATGACATTATATGACAATTAAAACATTTTAAAAAATAACGACAAATGATGCGCAAAATATGTATAGTATACCAATTAAACAAACAATTTATCATGTTCTGCAAGTTTTGGTTCAAATTAATTGCATTTGAAATTAAATAACAAAATAAGTTAACATTGATTCTCTCAACTTCGGCTATTCATAACATTGCACCTCATATGTGAGTACTAGATGATCGAAGTTAACTTCTTGATAAAAAGTTAGTGCAATTTTCTCTTTGAACTTTTTCTGTACGTTCAGCTGACTCGGCATGACAGGCACTCAAACATCTTACAAACAGCTCAAGCCTCAAACATCTTTTATACAATAAAAATATTCCAACTCATGTAGAATCAAACAATGTAGGCACGATTCAACAACTTCGGTTAAAACATGAAGAAGATGGACAGGATATCGAATGGAAATCTTCACTTAGTGTTAGGCCTTGAAATTATCGCTCGAAATATGCCCCTTTGTGGAATAAATAATTTAAGTAAGAGGC
The DNA here is from genome assembly GCF_000764305.2 of Hyalella azteca. Taxonomy (NCBI): domain Eukaryota; kingdom Metazoa; phylum Arthropoda; class Malacostraca; order Amphipoda; family Hyalellidae; genus Hyalella; species Hyalella azteca. The sequence continues at coordinate 63,964 of NW_025934948.1, read as the reverse complement.
CTGGCGAGAGCAATGCTTTGTTCCTGTGTTGCTGACACTCGGAGAACGAGGACGACCTAAGCGGCGAGTTTGTGCGTAGCACTTGATGAGCGGACGCCTCCACCTTACAAGACGTCTGCTGCTCTTCACGAGTCTGCATGTGAAACATGAAGCTTGGATGCCTCCAGCTTGCAAAGACGTCTGCTTCTCTTCACGAGTCTGCATGTGAAACATGAAGCTTGGATGCCTCCAGCTTGCAAAGACGTCTGCTTCTCTTCACGAGTCTGCATGTAATACATGAAGCTTGGACGCCTCCATCTTGCAAGACGCCTGCTTCTCTTCACGAGTCTGCATGTGAAACGTGAAGCTTGGTCGCCTCCATCTTGCAAGACGTTTGCATTTTTTCATGGGTCCGCATGTAACACATGAAGCGGGGACGCCTGATACATTTACAAGACGCCTGCTTCTCTTCAGTCAGTAGTCTGCATGTATTATATGAAGTGCGGATGCCTCCATCTTGCAGGACGTTTGCATCTTTTCATGGGTCCGCATGTAACACATGAAGCGCGGATGCCTTCACCATGCAAGACGTCTGCTTCTCTCCACCGAAAGCTCTTTGGCGGAGTCCGTTTGTGCTCGGTGACAGTCCATTTCTTGTGAGCGCGCCTGAGTAACGGTGCAGCCTATCATTTGTAACTGAAGAACGTCACCTCTAGACAAGCGTTTCCCGTTTCTTAAAAGGTAAAACGCGAACGACACTACGATCATTTCACGTTTATATCGACTAACTCTCCTAAATTCAGAAGCATTACAAATCTTCCATAGAGTTCACAGCTGTTTCAACATTACGTAAATTTTTCTGATATAACACATATGGATGCAAAATTTTATTGTCCCAAATTTTATTCAATTAGTCATTATATCGTTTGCAACCAAGTACTTAATCGGAAAGTGGGTGTGCCATTTATTTCAAAATATCACTATCATCAATTTTCAAAATAATGAAATGATTCACCCAACGAAAGTAATCTGGGCTTTGGATTGAGCCCCATCTTTCATGATAAAATCTAGGAAGGTACAAAACATGTCATTTCCCAGCGGCAATTCAAATTTCATTTGTTTTCGAAAGAAATTAAAACTACTTTCTTGGAACGAATCTATATGTGCCGCTGCATTCTGAATGTTTCTTTCTAACGTTAGAATAAACAACTATGGCTCTAATATCAAAACATTAGCATTGGAGACATTGCTACAAATCAACGTCTGTCGATTTAAGAGGTTCGTTATAGTTCAATTCATATGGTAGAATTGCGCTTTCATTCGCTGAAAAGAACCAAGAAAATAATTTTCAAAGAGTTTTATATTTTTCAGACGATTATCAATTCTGAAACATCGTCTTATATATATTACCTAGGACCAGCACCATCAAGAATGTGAGCTGATGTGGCTGATATGAATGGGCACCGGTAATTGCGAATAATTCATCTCTATGATGTCAATAATTCAAATTACGACGATTTGATCATGACAATTAATATATCGAAATTACAATTTGAATAAAATGTGAATACCTGCAAAAACTTTTGTCACACCATTGATATTGTTGCACTGTGCTTGATGAATATGGGCATTTCGACGTTTTTGTGCATTTTTTAATTTTATATCAAAGAAATTCGTTTTAATTCTGATAGCACCAATTACTCTAGATCAAGAAACGTAAGAAAAGTTTAATAAAAGCCCGTCAAGTTGCTAAATCTTCATCCGCGTCGGTCTGGTCCGGTGATTTAGCCTCTCATTCCTTTTGTCATCACCCCTCAATCGCCAGACTTTTTATTGCGCTTTATGGTAGACTTTTTCTTATTTTTGTTGTACGGACTTCCTCGCTACCCGCCTTCATCCGGTCGTTCATATTGCATAATTCACCATACAGGGGAAAATCAAATCTGAACAATCCACAAGTTAATATGAATTAACAATTTATGTCACGATGCATTTATTTTGAGGAAATTCGCTGCCCTTTCTATAAAATTCGTCTAGCCAGTTCATCGGGCTTCGTCATCCATCGTTTTATGATATCAATAAACTTTCCTTAGACTTTTTCTCAAATAACTTCAAGGGAAGCGCACAACAAATCGATGAGGTCGACGCCTCCTGAGTGTTAAGATGAGAGCAATACAGGGACCGAAGTTTCATTTCATTGTGATGATTATGAGAGGATCGTTGCCTTGAGTGACGTAAAATAAGACAACCATCGCCTCAGATAATGTAAGTGTAAGAAGAGCGCGACTTCTCACGAAGTCGTAAACTGCAGCACCGATTCCCCGAGTCCGTATAATGATAGGAGTACGTGAAAGATCTCAGTAAAACCACACATAATTCTGAATTTTGCAGTATTTCTAACGCCACTTACAAGGAATTTAATGTTAACCGCAACTACTGATCTGTTTGTTTTGAGCAAAGATCAGTTACTCTTTGCAATAAATATAATAGCTCATGCATCCCTCTCTACGATTAGTATTGAAAGCACTGCATCCCTCTCTACGATTAGTACTTAGAGCACTGCATCTCTCTCTACGACAAACGTTAAGCGCTCTGCATCGCTCTTTTCGATAAATATCACAAGTTTTTATCACTATATCTACGATAGACATGGCAATTGGGTGGCATCATACAGCTCTTTCCTAGAGCACGTACTGCATCATATATAAATCGGCTTCATATGAGGAAGACTAACTCCGACGATCTTAACCGTGTTTTGATAGTGCAAAAACATCTAGGCCCAATGGCGTTCGGAAAGAATAGGACCAAATTATTAGTGGTATGTAATTAACGCGTTATGTTTATCGATACCTTGCAGTGCAACGACCCAACTTCTATGTAAGACAGTTTCAGCATTAATGACAGTTGTGTAACTTGAATTTCATATCCGATTATTCAACAAATATTTTTTTCTACTTATAAGACCAGTAACTGAGAGTTGTTGCTTTAAATTATACCAAATGATACGATAAGCCAATGTAGATCAAACTTTAGTTACCAAAGTTACCGCATTTCTAGCTGCTATACCAGCAGTAACAGCTTAATCAGCAACCGTAACAGTTTCTCCTGCTGCTTCAGTTTATCCAGCTGCAGCTGCATCTCAGCAGTTCCAGTTTTTCCAGCTGAGACTGCATCTGATCAGTTTGTCGGCATCTGGCAGAGACCCAAGCTTCGTCCGGCGTTCAGCATCGTCGAGAGCCTCCTTAGCGTTCAAATAAAACATACGATAAGCTGTGTTCTTGCGGTGTCACGCTAGCGTTAAAGAAAAAGAAGTAGCGTAATTTGTTATTTAAGTTCAGTTAATATATTCAGTTAATTAATATGTTGTTAATAATTCGTGTTAACTGAATTAATATATTCAGTTAAATACTTAAGTTAGGATAAGTATTAATTTTGAAAAGTTTTAAAATAATGGCTTGGATAGCTATGTATAATACTATCATATGTTAGAAATACAATACGAGTTCGTATATTCGCGCTTTTTTCCGAGATTATGATGTTTCCATCATAACCGCAAGAGCAATATACTAAAAATCATTAAACAGCGGATATTCACACAAAAGCTTGAATACAAAACCCTTTTTAATGATTCTTATTATTATATGTTAGATTTGTTTTAATATGGGTGGATAATCTTTCAAGCATAAACAAAACAGATACATGTGATGAGAACCTTCGAAATATATTAGCACGATTTACACAATCGAAATTATAGTATTTTTTCGATGTAAATAGTTCACATCTTAGGTTTATCAACAAATATGCTCGGCAGTCGACAAAGTTGCATTATTTCAACGCGAGATTTTTCCCCAAATGTTCTTTAGCTAACTAAGACCACGAAAAAAAAAACATTTAATAATTGTGTATGTATACATGATTCTGAATCGCTATATATTATAAGAAAAAAGTCTATTCTATCTTTAGGTTCTAAGTACGATAATTCGATATGTTTATAAAAACTTTTAAATACTAATAATGCATGAATGTGCGCAAGTGAACGTAACGTCCATCGCCTGCGCACTGAATTTAATTTTCAGGCATCGCTGGCTCTTCATGCGGTGCTGCATGGGGCCGTGCTAAGAGTTTGGGTTATCATGAGGAACGTACAGCTGCTTCTGATTATTCAAATACTGTCCCGAGATATTCTGAAAGAAAAGCTAATAAGCGAAAAGGCTTTGAATTATATTACTTGCATCTACATTTTCAAGTATACTATGATGGTAAAGTAACCGCAAAGAAAAATACACCAGGAAAAAACATGAGGGATCGTATTACCGATTTTTTGCTTCATTGTTTGTCGGAAATTTGTTATAGACGCGTGAAGAGTCAACGACAGCTCACTCCTTGTGCTATCCAGTTTAGGAACGGACATCATGTGCTAATGTGTCCACTGTTAAATTAGGAAACAGCCATAAAGCTTCGAATTATTACTTGAAAGCACCCATTTGTGGTTAAAATTTCTTGGTCCGAGCAATTCTTGTGTTTATTGCGGAACATTACTTTATAGTCACGTGAGGAACGGCATCATGCCGCTAAAATACCACCGTTCCAAGACTGCAACTCCGAAGCACAGCGGTCAGAACGAGCGGGAAATTTCCTCGTTGTGCAGCCACTGAAGAGGGCATATTTCATCCGTTTATGAGCCAAAGAAAGCCACTGTACAACAAATAACCGGTAAGTTCTTGAGACAATTTATTTCTCAACGCTCGTTTATAAAGGCACATTTTGCTGTGTATAAATTTAAGGATGAATGTGGAGATCAAATTAGATGGTGATGATTATTCAAATTTTCTAATCACATTTATACTGGAATTGAGAGTATATTAAGTATACATATATGTAAAAAATTCTATAAATTGCATGCTTCATTAATGAGAAGTCCGCGTTTCAAATAAAAAAATGTTCATCCGCAAACACTTTTTCTTCATTCAAAGAATGCACCAGGCCTAAGTGTGACATGCTGAGGCTCAGTGCTACCGTAGCATTGTTCACTTGTTCTTGGGAGGCTCTACGTTACACCTCATGCAAATGACGTCTTTTATTGCTAGCGATCTATTGCCTGCGCGTCCCTACATGTACAACATCCATAACAGAAAAATCGGCGTGTGCAACGAAACGTATATTGTGCTCTGAACAGGAGCACAAATAACATATATAATAATACTTCTCAGGGCAGTATTGTGCATGCTATGTCGCACCACAATACCGCCCTGAGAAGTCGTCCTGAGTGAGCCTTTGTGGGAGGCGACTTACTGGTATATTGTAATAATAACTCAATATTGGTACTATAATAAACTATAGAGCTTTGGGATGGATTTTCCATGTTCGTACCAGTGACGATGATCGAGCTAAGAAATTTCGAAGTGAATTTGCCATGGAAAAATCTCGATAATTTTGACAAATTTTATTGAGATTATTTTAATAATTAGTTGTAATACAAATTTTTGATAGTCATTTTGAAAAGTTCACAACCATTTTCTTTTTGCTTCTAGGTGAGATGTAGATTTAGTGACTTGCTTCGACAGCCTGAAGATGAAGAAGGAATTGCGCAATTTCTTCTTCTTAATACATTATTGAACTATTAATTAACATGAATGTTGATTGTTTCTTGATTTGCCAGTCTCGTTTTGTGCAACAGTTCACTCTTCTCGTTGTTATTTACAAGGATAGCTGGAGTTGAAATGAATAAAAAACTTCGATATTTTTGTAATTTAGCATTTTCGGACTTTCAGAAAATTTTTGCTTACGCTTGATTCTGCCACAACGGATCAAGTTTGCACGGATCTCCTTATTAGTTATTCATCAATGCTAGCCCTTTTTGTGCCCGTGTGCGGTAAATTTTGCCACTAGGACTGAAATATTTTTTCGTTAAATTTGCATCCATTATGAAAATATAATTTGTACCCAATTTCTTTACCCGCCCTTTGATCAGTTTTCATGCGTCGACTGCATTTAAGAGTCCCTGCGTACGTCCGTTGCCTATATAACCTCTTCCCGCCAATGATCAACTTGCACTCATTTTCGTATGATTGCCATCATCACGTCAAAGACAGCATAATTGATGTTCTCGATCCCAGGATGAAGAAGTCTCCTAATTAGAATTTGTTTATTCCATAATTACGCTATTCCATCCTTGCACCTACGGTCGTACAGATGAATGAAATGGTACTCATGCGGTCATCTCGTCGTAACATATTGGACGTATAAAATTTGATGTTTTAGTAGCAGATAAATATGCGAAAACATGAATTAAACCCAAATCTAAGATATAATTTTCAGCTTTCTAAAAGGTTCACAACGTTCTCCTGTTCCACTTAGAAATGAGATTGAAGCAAGCAATTAAAATTTACAACATCAATCAAATTGAAGAGGTAATTTCCTCTCCGCTGATTCAAGTACCTGATGTTAATTAAAAAGTGAAAATTGGCCATCGATCAGTTGCACGATGTTCATTTAATTCAGTGCAAACAAATGTTGGAGAAATTGAACAATGCATCAGAGTTTTGTAAGTTTGGCATTCGTAGTGCGTGATACAAAGATTTATTATGTTATCATTAAACAATAATCATACTCACTTTAATTAGTAGACATGCATGCGTCAATAATTATAAAAAATTAGTTCAAGAAGTACTCGGTATAAGATATCTTTTTGCATATTTTATGTTAACATGTTTTATCTCTTCAGCTTTTGTCGACGCGACTCGCGTCGCGTCGTACCTCAGCCGGAATTGTTAGTTTAAACTTATTTTTCTCTGATAGAAATGTTTTCGTTTGCTTCATCAATTGTTCTAATTTCTGAATTTCCATTATTACTGATTTCACGTTGACATAAAACAGAACAGTACATTTACATCGCTATTCTTGCCGTGAATGTCGACTTGAAATAACAAGGACTTTAGTAGATGTAGTTTCTCTGCACGCATTTGTTCTGGAAATTACATTAGAACGGGAAAGGTTGAAATGATAATTGTGTTTTTAACTTAATCACAATCAGATTTTGTAAATACATTCAAACGGGAAACTTTGCGTGAAACAACTGCAGAAATAATTGAGTATTTTTAGAAATAAAGCCGGTTGTTATCCTGTGACAAGTTCATGCTTCTTCACTTTATAACAGAATGGTTGCCGATCTGATGTCGCTTATATATTAGTGAAGAATTTGTATGCCTTAAATTAGTAAATGTATGTATATATTGTATTTGATTCATTTTTTCTCTTCTGAAGCCATAATAAGTGAAATGAAAAATTTGTACTGAAGCTACTAAAGAATTCCAGATAAGGAGGCTAGCGAGGCGAGATCTGCAGTTGAGGTTACGACGGCACCGACACCACCCAACCTACCGCAGCACCGCTCGGCACGACACTGAGCCTGACCCTGATGGCGGACGCACCCAATGTCGAGACGCCCTTGAAACAGTGCAAAAATAATCTAAAATTTAATTTGGAAATATTTTCAACTCGTTGTAGTTATACTTTTATACTTTTTTTTCGAAACAAAGTCTAATTTGTTAAGGTTCAAGATGCGTAAAAATCATTACTACCGGAAAGATTTTTTGTAAAGCATGTGATACCTAGTCGTCATGGAGCGTACGATCGGAACTGTTTCATAATCTACGGAAAATGCCCTTAAGATTTCAGTTAATATGCCGGAAGTTTCGGCCGAGTAATAAATTAGGGTTTGAGCTTTTTTATAGCTCCGACAGGGTAAAATGTCGGCTTTTTCATTTGGAAATTTCATTTGAGGTTGATTTTCAGTACCTAAAACAAAATAAAAACATCACACATTTTTACTTTCTATCACGCAGAGTAACCGCACTGCCAATTTATCTGATTTTCAAAATGGCGATCGGAAAGTTTATTCTCAGTATGCAAAATTTTCGGGTGATTTAAGGTTGCACATAATGCGTGCAGAAAAAATCGAATAACTGAATTGAGGTGTGTTAATGGGCGGTTTTTATTGCGGTCTTTTACTTCGATTTTTAGCTCATTTTCTCAGTTATGGAAAAAATGCGCTATTGTGCTCGTCATGTCCGTCCGTCTGTCCGTCCGACTCTGTCTGTGACTTCACGTTGCCGAGTATCCATGATACTCGGCAACGAGAAAATGCGCTCACTGTCACTCACTGCACTGAGTACTGAGTTTTATTTTTTACACCATTTTGGCAGATGATTCGTATTAATGAAATTTTCTCGCCGGAATCACAGGTTTTGTTGAGGACAATGTCTTATATACCAGCATTCACGCGCACGATCCGGGCAACCCTGGCATGCACAGGCGTGCTTTTCGACAACATCTCGTCGTGACTGACACCGGTGCTTCGTAATGATGATAGAAGGTTAATGATAGAATCTATTCTGACTGTAAAATGACTGTGAACTTGAGAATTAAATAAATTTAAATAAATTTTAAATTCTAAAAGCCTGATAGTTTTACTACTTTTTCGCACTAATATATATGCTAAAATTACAACTCCCTTCTTAATAACGAGTAACTCCATTGATGCATGTATTCAATGAATGCAAATATTCTATACACACAGGACCCTGAATTTAAAATCATTCGTAATGTTCTCACGACAATTAGAATAGTTTCGAGACTCGGGCCTCTGAGCTGTGCCGCTGAGACCACCTGGGGCCGCTGCACTAAGGCGATTATGCGCACCAGCGGTGGCAGCTGGGGCGGCAGCTCGCAGCTCCATGCAATTAAGAGGAATCAATTAGAGGCAGACAACCTTTGACAGACAGTCTTCTCTTATTGCCGCCCCACGCCTTCATTGTCAGCTCTGAAACGAATTCCATGCAAGCACCGTACGAGAGTCTCATGGTGGACCCGGGTCGCTGTCCGACAAAAATACTTGCGCGGATCATTTTGCATCGCGAGGTTACATGCGTCGCTCGTCCTACCTCAGTGGGAAATGTTAGTTCAAACTTGTTTTTCTCTGATAGAACGGTTTTCTTATTATTTTTAAATGAAATATTTTGATCTCTGAATTTCCTTTATTACTGATTTCACGGTGACATAGAACAAGGAGAGATATCAATTCTAGAGGTTAAAATTCTAGTAATAACTGATGTAAAATTTTTACGTTTCTCTGAGAATTTTACGCATTGCTGAATTGATTTAATCTGATAACTGATAATTATTAAACCCATACATCAATTGCATCAATCCTGCATGGAAATATGCTGAATGATTCATTGATTTCCACGATGGAATAATGCATGTTGCCAAGACCCAGATTCAGTGACTGGGTATAATCATATTAGGTCATCGATGACACTTCTCACCTGAGACCTGAGCCCTCGCGTGACTTATTGACCCTCTAGACTGGTCTGAGACACACAGTAAATGTCAAATAAGGTTGGCCCAACACTCGCATCGTAGACGCGAATACGAAGACACGCAAAAGTTGTGTTTTTGGGATAATTCGTGTGTAATCGTCCCGCATTTCGTAGCAGTACATTAAATGTATTTACAACTATGTGTGTCGTGGGAGAACAATACTCATGTCTACGCCTTCTCTAGTCCATTGGTCTATGGCTCATGCTCATGGCTGCCGGACAGTCACGTTTTGTCTTGCTGAGAAGGTTTTTCTGTTCAAAACTAACGTTGAGCTGCGCGACACAAGATTTAGGGCAGATGAGGCGTAGTCTGTAGCCGATAAGTTGGACCAGCCTTACGTCTACTTGTTTACTTTTTAACTTATTTTAGTAGGTTTAACATTTTTTGTTGGTTTCGCAAAGATCACAACAACAAATTCTACTAAAATAAAGAGCGACTTATGTCTTCACTGCTATTTTTGGTAATCCTTATAAGTTTAATTATGACTTTACCTCAGTCGTGAGCATCATATTGTTTCAATTTTCTGTTTGCACCAAAGTTACGAATCGTAAAATTGTCCACGTTTTCTAATCATCGCTTAACTAACTTAATTGTTGTTGTAGCATCGTAAACTCATAGTTATCTTACAAGTGGCGTCATCCAGCGTTGTATGAAGCAAGCATGCAATTGTGGCTATCCTGTGACTAAGCAATATTTCTTCGTTGAATCACATTATCTGTAGAGTTTTTATTTATTGATGTTATATGCACAATGAACATTCAGCCATCTTTCAAAAAAAAAAAATCATGTAACCAAGCAGTCTTGATTTTCACACAAGTGACAATTGATTTTATGCATGGCAGGTGCCCTTAATATTGTCCACGGTACATACCAGACCGAGCTGACCATCGCTATGTATTATTGTGGATTTCAAAGACAGATATCACTTTGAAATGCACATTAACTTTGGTATGCGATAGAGAGTTCCAATTTCTATGATCCAGCTTGACTCTTTGAAGTGCCACTTTCATTAGCACGAAGCCGAGGGTTCATGCAAATAAAATGCTTAATGAGCTTAGTGCCGTTGATCTACTTAAGACTTTTCAATTTACTAGAATACCCAGTCATTGCATCGCTTGATTGCAGATCAAATTCAAGCTTAAGGAGATTATCTTTGATTCGACTCTTCCAGTAAAAATAGTGTTAAGGGTAATTGCTGCAATCTGTAGACATAATTTTAGACGCTTCATAACATAATTCAAAAATTCTTGAAATTAATCAATAATCAGGTCGCAAAAAGTTACTTAATGCACGTCAAGAGAGAAGGTCTGAAATATATTTTTCCAATGCCACCGACAGGTCATGGCGAAAATGTTAACGATTCGTCGAGAGAGAATTTTAGAAAATCAAAAAAAGGACAATAGATCCTGGGATACTGGAAAGGAAAGATCTAACGAACGACAGGAGCAAGAATAGTCGTGAGCAATTAGAAGAAAGGACGTGAGAATACCTTTGGTGAAAATAATGCAGAATACAAGGGAAGAAAACACTCGAGAAAGTTTCGCTGTAAAAAGGATCTGAGAGCAAGCTAAAGAAATGCCCTCTAAAAACGCTAGTATAAAAGGTTCCAAACATCCTCGCTCTCAGAAACAAGATTTTGCGATTCCTTTGTGGGTTTGCCATCCCGAAAGCATGTCGTGTTTTTGTTGTGTTCCTAAGGGAGGTAACTGAGATTTTACTGCATTGTTTACTAGACAAGAGCTCAGCGCAGTGTCTGCAGGCTCAGGCGAGTCAGTCTTTATCCCTGTTGGTGTTTGGTCTTCGTCTGGGCGATCTGATCGACACAGAAAAGCATGTTATCTTCTGAAGCTTAGTTGAGCGAAGTCAAAATTTGTTCTATCAATAGTATGGTTTTCGGAAAAGAAGTTTGATATGTGATGCATTCATATTTTTCTTGTCTTCGTTGAAAGAAGATAAGAAATATCGTCATGTTGTTAGACGTTTTGTGAGAAGTGAAGAGTGCTCAAAGATAAACATTTCCAGAACAATTTCGATCATCAGCAATTCAACAATAAAAAAATTGCAAGGTATAACGCTTGATTCATAATCTGAATAAGTTTCATTAAAAAAATTATTTGTATTTGGGTCAATCAAGGCTAAAAATCTCTCCAATCCCTTCGGCAAATGAAATTTCTGAATTGATCCAGTATCAATTATCGTCGTGTCGAATGTTTATTTCAGAGTGTAGTTCTAATCATAATTGCGCATCGATCTTTACATCTCATTACTAAGAGATTAAGGTAATGAAGGAACAATGCCTGGTTACTGCCTTTCGCCGAGGGATTGGCAACGAAACTACATTTTAACTTTCTTGTGTATTTAGGGTTACACGTCCAGCCCTTTCACAAAATAATTAGTTTCATTTGTGGTTTTCCTCTTCACGATTTTACTGTATTATATCAATATCTTAGGCACTTTTAGTTGACTCAATGCATCTCAATCTCGGTTTTCTTAGCGTGTCCGATTGTTGCGCTGAACAAGTGCAAGCGGTTGTAATTTATAATCGACAGTTTCTAACCTGTTTTGCCATCATTAAAGTGCAATGTACTTACGATAGATCAAGTGGTATTCTGACAAGCGGCTGCTCCATCGTGGAGAAAATAAGACTCCAAGCAGACTTATATGTTAAAGACTTAAATTCCAGAGCTTATTTTTTGAACACAGACCAGATTAAAACGTATTTCGGAAACCAGAATAGTGTGCTTATCAGCGGCACCTGTTCATTCCCGTCACCCTAATATTGCCGATGAATCAATTCGATTGGTACTAATTAATCAATTGGCAGGGTGGCCCAGTGGTTAAAGTCCAGAGTGCCAAGATTGGAGCAGAGAGGTGCGGGTTCGATCCCAGCTCTACGCGACAGTTTCTGGTCAGAATCGGCGTGGACGCCGGGCGGTTAAGCACAGCAGAATTGGAGCAATGAGTTGCGCGTTCGAGACCGCAACAAGCTGTGAATATTCTGCGATGTCAAGAATCGGCGACAGGCCTACGGCCTTATAAACGCTGAAACAGCTAATATGAACTTTACCGATAAAATCAATTGCAAGACAACTAAAAAAAATAACCAACCACTACAATAACTACAAAAAATAACCATATCTTGAACTCATGAACTGAAGCATGGAACACTAACAGCGACAAAATACTCAACAATTCAGCAGCGGGATCCCTAGTAAAATATAACTGTAGGTAGCTTTGCCACAATGTCGCTAGGTTTAGGTAGAGTTAATTTGTTCGACCATGCAGCTTAAATATTTCAGTGATACCAGCCACTTAACCGAGGGTGGCGTGTTAGTTTGTATATGACATAGCAGGCTTAGCCGGTTGGCCGTTAACCTGACGTAGCAGGTTAAACCAGTGCGGCAAGGCTATAGTTAATGTGACTAGGATTAACGCGTAAATCAGCGTTGCTCAGGATGTCTTGTGAGTACGTAGCGTTTAACCCAGCTAATCTAAATAACGGCCCTCCGCGTCCTCCGGCTTGTAATGAAGGCCATGTTACATACGTCGGTGTTAGCCCTCTACCGCCGTATGTCACTCACCGCGAATTTAACTTTCAACTTTCAACAAGCTATTGTTGTAGCAGCTTGAAGACGTTATTACGCAGCAGAGAATATCTTATAGCTGTCGTACGTGGCGGCAACCATCAGTGCAAGTCATTTTGCGTTCACTAGAACGTATCCTTTTGGGGAAGTAGTCATGTGACTGTATTGGTCCGGTTACTCATGTCAGGCGGTAGAGAGTTAATTCCCCATCATATGCACGCCATTCCCATGTCCTTCAAAACTTTCGCGAAAAGAAATATTGGTTATTGAAAAAAACAACTGTTTCCAAAATTGAAATGCTTGTTTTTAAGTAACGGAATAAGCAACAGGTTAAAATTATGAACTTGATGATGATATATCAGACTGAAATAAAACAGTTTCCATACATATATACATGTTAAATTGTCCCTAATGTCGAGAATTTTAAAGAAAACGACCAAAATCTTCACCGTTTCTTATGAAAAAAGAAATTCTGAGTCCATGTCTATCGTTGGTTCAAAAACATAGAACACATGCAAGTACAAACAATTAGCAAACTAAAATTTACATTGAAAATATGAAAACATAAATTTGCAAATGAAAACAAATGCAAATGAAGATACCACGAGCACACAAACATATAAATTAAAATTTATAATGGAAAGGAACTCTAGGCGGCATTTAAACTAGACTTCTGTAAATTTACAGAGACTTAAGAATTCGCAGGTCGGAAACGACGATTGTGGAGGCTAAAACTCTGAAATCACTATCGGACACCGGGATCACTGCATTCTTCTTTGTATTGATGATTTTTGGAAATCAGCTATTTTTTCAGGAATAGAGATACACTCCCTGTGCCTATGCGATCGTCCCTAGTTTATCAATATGTTGCACGCAGTGCGCATCTGCGTATGTCGGCACGGCATCACGCAATTTATATACTAGGTTGACGGAGCACAAAGGATGGAGTTATAGAACAGGAAACCTGCTTATGATGCATCCCTCTCATTGAGCAGAACGCGTCCATGCCGAGCAATGCAGCGTCCCGGTATCCAATAATGATTTTAGAATTTTAGCCTCCACAATCATCTTTTCTGACCTGCGAGTTTTAGAGTCTCAGTATATTTTTCAACAGAAGCCTTGTTTAAATGCTGCCAATATAGTTCCTATCCCCTAGAAATTGTAAATAGATATGGTAACCTGCCTATGTATACCTCATTTTCATTTGTTTTCATTTGACGATTTGTATTTTGATATATTCAATGTGAATTTTAGTTTGCTAATTGTTTGTACTTGTGATATTGGGTTTTTAAGCTGTCGATAGAGCTGGACTCCGAACCATTTGCTCTAATAAGACATGGTGAATTTTTAGCCGTTTTCTTTGCTTTCAAATTCTCGATAAACTTGCGATTTAAGCAATAAAGTGATCTTAATACTTTACCTGATGTCAAATTGTTTCAGCATAGTAATTTAATTTGATCAATTCTCCTTGAACAATCGAAATTTTTTTTCCCACAGGTGAAGATGAAAAACGATGTCACTCGTTACACCAGCTTTCAGAACCTTTACATACTCATAATGTTCCTAATTATATATTTAGATCGCTAGATTCATGTGTGACCTAATACATTTGAAAATTACCGTTATATATTAAATTAGCTACATTTTTCACGCACTTACATTTATAATCCTCTTTTTCTTTTAACAAGCCAACGCTACTTTCCTCAGCCTGGGCCGTCGTGGAGCATCGGAAGCGCCTTAGGGAACCCAGATGTTGGGATCAGTCATCCACAATTAAAGAGCGATTCTCTGCAGTCACAGCATGGAGGCATTCTCAAATTTTTTAATATGATAATTCTACACAACTTGAGCTAAATTAAAATGTATATAAGATTAAGTGGGAGTTTTTAACGATAATATTGCAGCCGCTGTTCGTACAAATCAGCACGTCCGATTTCAAATGTTCACTGGAATTTGGCAAAGGAAAAGTTGTCTACTCAACATAGTTCACTACACCAAACCCAACATTGGTTATTAGACCAAGATACCGAAGCCTCTGTAGCTTGGGCTGAACAGTTATATTCGGTTCGTTTGATTTGTTTATAAGTTTTAATTATTTATGATTTTAATTCCTATGCTTCTAAATATCAAATTTTTTCCCACATTTTTTGTAATTGTTTGTCGTTGCTTTCCAGAAACAGTGTGTCATGGATGAGTCGTTTCATATGGTTCATTTTTCCACGGCACCGCGTCTTCGAATAAAAGTTCCAAAAAATCCTTTTAACAAATTTCTTCAGCTATTGTGGATCCATATATTAAAATGTGCTATGAATTTCTAATCAGGCCATCTTACTACCACCATGTAACGAAAAAATTATTTATACGAGTCTATAATACTAAAATAATAGTAGGTTAACCCAAGCACTGCTTGTCATAAATAATTATTGAAACTGCAGGATTCGTTTATTAAATGTTCAATCCTGCTATCACACTATACTTGGTCAACCCAACAGCTAATGGTACGTGTATTGATTAAGGAGCCGATCATAGATATTACATAGCGCGCTATGGAGGCACTAGGAATTTTCAATTTTAGACATTCAATAATTGGGCAAACATGTTTAGGAGCAATGTGCAAAATAATAATAATAAATATCCCTTCTTATGAATTAGTTTTCCACTTGCTTTTAATGAAAATATAGCAGCATAATGTCGTTTAAAAGACGCACGTTCGCCAAGGCTTGTTTCGAAAAAATACAACACTCGATGGAACAAAGGCATCGGTCGAACAAAGGACGGACTTTGAAGAAAATAAAGGACGCGTTCAGCCAAAACGAAGCCAAAAGTGGCTGTCAGGCTCCAGCGATCGCAGTTGACTGTGAAAAGAATCTGAACTGCGACTGAAATAACGGGCGCACAATTCACAGGGTGCCGCTTGAATCAGGGCTGCATCCTGCTTGCTAGTCTTTGAAATTTGGAAACGATTTACCAAGTTAAAGATCTTCCGTGAATTTTTAAGTTTAGCGTCACATTTTTAAGATTATTTTTTATATTTTTATTGTGGATATCAATTGTTTAGTCTATGCGTTTACTGCGCACACGTTGTTTTTATCATAATATTCTTTAAATGTGTTTTTATACGAAACGAATTCTAGTTAATTATAGATAAGGTAATCATACCTATATATGACGTTGACTACTATTTAATCCTTATTTAACGTTACTCACTCTTCAGTTAGATAACAGTAGTCAATAGTTTACATTTTTAACATTTTCCCTGTTGACCGCTAAGTAAGAGCAACAGAATCCTACGCCTCGAAGAGATACGGATCACTTTGCACTTTAATGCGTAATTAGAAAAATTGGAACACATTGTTCAGTAAATTTTCAACTGTAGTTCATTTTCATTGGCATCAACGTACGTGCTGCTCTTGAGCTCCAGCCTAACGGTAACTGGTCTCTCAAATTCATGGAGGTAATTGCAATATTTCAGGGAGGCTATTTATGGAATTTGTAGTTTAGGTGGACGCTGTTTTGGACGTTACTGCCGAATATATCGCCGAACGGCGGGCAAAAATCTCTGGCGAATTAATTTTTGAGGTCTTTATTTTTCCAGTTAACTTTTGTTGTTAAAACTGACCATTGCTAGCACATATATGATTTTCAGTTGAATTTCATTGGCGTTTTGGACACTCAATCAATGTTTATACTTGCCAAAAAAATAGTTGAAAAATCATTTTTCGCTAAAAAGGCGCACAAAGCAACAAGGAGAAATGTGGCTAATTGAGAATTGTGTACACCCACAATTCGAAAACTCTTCAGCTTCGAGAACAGAAATAAAAAAAGACAACCACTCTTTGTTTATCTTCTCTTCTAGAACGCAAGTGAAAAAGAAAAGCGTTGGTGAATCATTCTTTGAGCTCGCGACTATAAAACGACACCACTTGTGATGTTATCTCCATGCCTGACCTCTAATAAAACATCCTGTGGTTCCAATAATGAACGAAAACCGAAAAATCTTTCCGAGCGTCCATGAAAACAGTGGCGGATGTCTGATGGTAAAAATATCATGTCCGTCGCCCTCAAAATATGAATTTAATCTAGCAAACTTCCATAAATCTTGCAATCGCAAATGTTATTGGTCCCAGCAGTAAAGTTGGCGAGCGGTTTAGGGGCCCATAAAGTGAGGTGCTAGGGCACTAAACTCTTGCTCCAATTCTATCTCACTCACACTTGCCACAAAGCGTTTCCCAGCCTCAGTTGTCCAGCGTTTCTTCCGGTATTTATTAACAACTTTTGCATAACACATCCAAAATCACTCGCTATTTTGCCTGTAAAATGAAAAATATTTCACCTATAATCTAACTTAGATTATCCTTAGCATTCGGTTGACTTGCTGGACAATGTGAACTTACTCACTAATCTGAACCTAAAATCAAATTCGAAAGCGGAGATCACATTGTATGCATCCAGCAATGCGTCTTCAAAAGATATCAAGCATTTGAAGCTGAGGCGAAATTTAAAAATTAATATAATTGGAAACGGCAATTTGTATATAACAGATGAAGTGTATAACAGAATTTTGTCCGACCGGCTTGTAGCTTACAAATATTAATCAAATTATGCTCTGGACTAAGTTTGAGCAGTTGCATCAGTTACACTATGAGCAGTTACAGCCTATAACACCACCGCACGCCAGCCTCAGATCTGTTACTGTGTTCTGCTAACACTGGAGAGCTTAAGCAGAACTCGAAACTAGACGTGTTGAAGCTAGTTTAAATTATCTTCAAGTACTTAATTGCAAGGCTCAAAAATTATCCAAACAACAATTTGATTGAGTGGTCGTGCCGCTGAATAGTTATTTATCTTTCAATACGAAAATACATAAGCAATTTCTAATTTGACTACTAGCATTAGGTATTGAAAATTCATATGAAACCTAACATAAATTTCTTACATTTACTTTTTCAAATTTTCATTTGTTTTCTCACCCATTAAACTTTCCTCCCTTTCTGAACGTCTCTTTCTCTATTGAAATTTACCTCTAAGTTTCTCCATCATTATCTACTCCGATAAAAATCCAGGTTGTGGCGCAGGCGATACAAGCGTTCAAGACGAAGTTCCAACGAGTTCGCGACGAAGGAACTTGGCGTCTGTTTATCTTTTCTACGGTTTCGGCGAGGGTGAGGACGTCTGATAGCCGTCGATCGTAAGCGACCGACCGCCGTATCACCGAAACTGGCGAGCTTTACTAAAACGGCGGTGGACGGCCAATGACCGCCTCTCATCATAGTACAAAAAACGGCGGTGGACAGCCAATGACCGCCTCTCATCGTAGTACAAAAAACGGCGGTGGACAGCCAATGACCGCTTCTCATCATAGTCCAAAAAACGGCGGTGGACAGCCAATGACCGCCTCTCATTGTAGTACAAAAAACGGCGGTGGACGGCCAATGACCGCCTCTCATCGTAGTCCAAAAACGGCGGTGGACAGCCAATGACCGCCTCTCATTTAGTCCAAAAACGGCGGTGGACAGCCAATGACCGCCCCTCATCTTGGTCCAAAAAACAGCGGTGGACAGCCAATGACCGCCTATCATCGTTGTCCAAAGATACTCTACAGTGTAAATATTTTCTGTTACCCGAGGAGTACTTTTAAATAAAAACCGCCACGCGGGACAAATAAATAGTAATTACAATTAAGGGAAGATTAACGTGTATTTTTAGAGGAAGAATGAAGCGCTGGGAAGAGGAATGAAGGCAGGCGCTTGTATTAAGGATAAAAATAAGACCTTCTGAAATACCAACGATCCTGCTTGAAAGGCAGTTCGTGAGTTTACGAAGAACTAAAGTTCAGGATAGGATCCAATACAACGTCAGTGGGGAAGGCTTGTTTCTTGTGATACACATGCAGGGCTGCTGGGGCGAGTTCAAAAGAACGAATGACAGTTGAACTGGAAAACCATCGTTTTTTTCCCAGCAGATATATACAATACAGGAAATTTCATGCTCATCGGCGTACAGATGGGTCCTTGTAATGAGGAAACTTCTTCACCTGTGAATAATTTTTGAACTCATTATTGAAAGGTAATTAGCTCATTTAATTCAGTTACCTTGCCATAGAGTAAACAGCAAACATGCAAACAATGAAGAAAGAAGAAGCATGCCCAAGTGTATAGTAATATATCAACATTGTTCATGCCACTCAATGGCTGTCGAATGAACGATAAGTAAAATTAAAGAACTGAACGGTCTTGCAACATTACACAATTGAACACGAAAAGTCTCTGCCGTAAGTAGGTCAGCTACACAGTCGCAGGAAGAGCTTTTCCTTCCTGTAGCCCTTTCTTCATATAAATTGCTGGAAGAATTTTCGCAAATATTCACGACAGTCTACGGCCAATTGAAAAACTCACAACATTTAAAAAATATACGTGGTTATTCTAAATGCTCGTGATGATATTGAATCATGATGCCCCGTGCAGGGTGGGTAGCTCAATTGGTCGGCGTTTTTCCAACGCCTTGTCGTTCCGTACGTTAATACTTAATTTGGATGAAGAATCGCCTAAGTCTATTGCAGCGACAGATTACAGATTATATTATCGATGCGATTGTAAATGAACTATTTAGATGGAGTTCATTTGTACTCGTATATTTGATCACTTTCACACGCAATCGAATAACAATATAAGTAAACATTCAGCGTGGCGGTACATGCAGCATTAGAAGGATGCAGCCTTAAGTTTAAATAAAACTACTAATTCTTTTCCACCTAATTCCTCGCTGTAGGTTGCAGGCATCGTTCGTGGACTCCAAAGTTCAACTTTCAATCCACGACTAATTATTAATTGTGACCTCAGGAGCGGCCGACACCGCAAAGTCATCGTTTCCAAACATTCTAGTTAGTCTTAAAATACAACTTTCTCTGCTTTATGAATAACCTCGATTGTGCTTGAATGACGTACGGGTCTGTCATTAACAAAAATATTTTTAAAAAATATCACACCTGGAAACTTTCATGGCTTTCAAGGCTTTTCATTGAAGAATTTTAATGCTTTCCATTGGGAAGCCCTGAAATTCTCCAGTTCATTTCAATTGTAGTCATTGATTACGTAGTCATTATTCGGAATTAGTGAGGCGTTGTGGCAAATTTTCAACTTAAAACATGCAAAACTCGCACATCTTCCTCGGGACTCGAAAATATGTAATATTAAGTACGAAGTTAGAATTCTCATTGAACGCAGATATTATTTAACTTGCCACGAAAATCCATAGAGGACTATTGCAAGATAAACGTATGGGACATTAAAATTTAAAGGACGATATTTGAGCAGCGAGCCCTTTTACACCATATTAAAAAATATTGGCCGTTGCACTGATACAAATATAAGCATGAATTTCCAGGGTGCAGCTTTATCGCCTCTGCAGCCTGGGATGGCGGCTGTTTGCTGGAAGCCAAAATTGTGTGGCGGTGTTGTCTATTTACTGCTATGGAGACTAATGTCAAGGTGTCCACTATTTTATTGCGACAAACAGGCCCAGCTTCTGCTGCAGCCGGAAATGAGATTGAGACTTACAGCGCAAGCAAAGACTGCGGCGTTACTGAAGGTGATCTGATGATACTCGCCATGAATATTATCGTTGCCGCTGCTGCAACTGAAGATAATAATTGTATTAAATAACCCTAACAATAAGTAAAAGTAATGCTAATTTAAATAATATGTTTTAAAATTGTCAACTTGAAGCAAAACCCAGTGTATCTGAAGTGATTTTCTTGGTCTTTCCATTTAAGGAGTAAATTCTCCTTCGAGTGGGCAGTCAAAGGAATCGTATGAGGCGCGTTTTTAAGTGAACATTTTTTTTAAACTTGGACCTTGTGTTAATTCAATCATTGTGCGTTATGTTTTTTCTGATGATTATCCGTTTTCTAATGCATTAAATCCGTTTTCCCTTTTTTTCTGCTATTCAATCTGATTCAATTTTATGAAAAATTGCTGAAAATGAAAGCAAATTCATGCGATTATTTTATTGTTTTTTCAAATGAAAATATTTTGAACATCACTGAAATAGGTCTCGTTCTTTCTTCAGCAAATCAAATGTCTTCTTTGAAATCTCCGTGAAATTTTACCAACAAAACGATTCACCGACATTAAACAGCTATAGATACAGCCCAAAAAATAATGCTTGCTGCCGATCGATCCTGTAAGTATTAATAAATAGATCATCATAGAGGTTTAATAATTGAAAATTGTCAAGTCTTGAAGCCTTCTAAAGCCTTCAGCCCTAGGGTGATATTTTTCATCATAAACTGACAGATGACAATATTGACAATTTGAGTGATTGTTTTCCGTTAGAGCAAGTGACAGGGAACGTAGTTTTTTCGAGTGTAAAATCAGAATATGATTGCATTTAGCGTCATATAAAAATTAGTATAAGTCAGAATTGCAAGATCATTGCTATGCTATTAAATATTATTTGATAAGCAAAAAAAACGAGAAAAGAAATGCCAGCCAACATCAGCAAAGTATGAGGTGCTGACGAAGTTAGGCATCAACAAGTAAACATTACGTACGTGCAGGCTCTGCACAAGTGTTACGTGCAGTCTCTGCGCAAGTGTTACGTGCAGTCTCTGCGCAAGTGTTACGTGCAGTCTCTGCACAAGTGGATAAGTGTTACGTGCAAGCTCTCTCACTGACGCCCTCGCTTAGCTCGAGACAGCCACACATATTGGCTGAATATACGGGTCCCACTAAAGTTAAAATTCAGCAATACTTGGGTTAATAACAAATAAAATTCAGTAGAAGAATGCAGCGCTGGTGAGAGGCCAACCTGGCCATTCCCCCTACCGATCTCCACTTAGTAGGCGTATTTATATATGGAAAGGTTGGTTAAAATACTGTCGATAAAAATTTCCCTGATCGAGAAATAGGTGGTGGATATCAGAGCTGATTGTAGACCCTTTGAGGCTGGTTGTATGGACCACCACATGCTGGCCACCTATAGCGTCAACTACTGCAGACGTGGACGATAATTCGAACGTGATCCACCCAAAGCTCACGTTCAATTGGAGGGCTAATTGCACATCTGAGGTAACCCCGTAAAATCGGCGCCTGAGCGCCAATGCAGGAACAATTGAGGCAAGGAGTTACAGGCGCCGGTTTGTGTGAGGCTCGAGTGTTAAATAAATTATTATTTTTATATTTTAATTTAATTATTACATTTTCATTATGTTCATAATGAGTCTTAGAAACGTATAAATTCTTTAGATGGCTGCACGAACAAACGACTTTTTGGCTAAACTATCATATGACAAATATGCAGAGGTGGGCAGTAGCGCGCTACATGTAGCGGCCGCTACTAGCGGCTGCTACATTTTCAGTAGCGGTAGTGGTAGCGGCGCTACATTTAAGGCAATGTAGCGGTAGCGGTAGCGCCCGCTACATATTTAAGTAGCGATACGAGATTTTGCCGCTACAGCGCTTCCGCTACATTTATAGATAAGGCCTTTATATTTTACTTAATAGTATTAAATATGATTTAAAAACCAGCATGATACATAGGTACATAATATAAATTACAGAATAAAACTGTACGAAGATTTCGGTGTAATGTTGTCAACTTCAGCCTGTTACTAGTGTCAACATGTTAGTTGTTACTTGTTAAGTTGTTACCAGTTACCACTTACAGGTATTTTTTTCATGTTTCAGTTTGCTTGCAGTTATTTTTACACAGTTATTTTTATGTTTCACCTTCCCTACATGGATGTCTATCATAAATACAAAAAAATATATTTAATTACTTCGTTATCTTCTATCATTCTCTGGTTTCTGAATACCGTGCCCCTAACTGGACTGAATTATTCACTCTTTACGTAGGCAGGCTTATGACGTCTGACCGTAATTTGGTTGTATACATGACTTCTCGACCGTCAGTTGATTTTCGCGCCCTTTTCAGAGCGCAGAAGCCCGCGCGTGCCAAGCGCTGATTGGTTGAGTTGTGGATCACAAAAAAACGCAGGTTCATTCAGTCTTTCCGAACTTGAAAAAGAGTTGAGATCGCGAATAATAAGAAACCACCAATGAATTTCTATTTAGCTCATGTTAGATACATGGACATGCGTGTACGGCGCAGTGCGGTATGCATTTTAAGAGAAATGTTCAAGAGAAATTACGAGTATCTCAAGCGTAAGTTAAAAGTATTATATTAACTACTAGTTTTAGGCGTCAGTCATCTCAGCCATGGGAAATTAGGAACCAGTGTGGTAATATTGAAGCTCCGCCCACGGAGCTTCTGGCTGTTCGGGGTTCAAAAAGTGCAGGGCATCTCTCGAACTTGAATTCGCATTGTGAAGTTATGAGAAAGTTTGGTAAAAAAAATAGGTAAAATCGATGTACGTTCACGTATGAGTTGCATTACGCTTCAAGGTCATGCAAACGTAGCAGCGTCCACGAAAAATAGGCATTGCTTGCCTGCCTTCCATGGCGTGGTCTGCCGCTAAATCTATATAAGCAGTTGGACGTTCATCGTACGTTAATTTTAAATTCAATTTCCATATTTCAATGCACTGAGGCTTCAAGAGGTTTATAGTTCAGTAGTAACTGCTGTCAGATGTTTCATCAAGAAGAAAGAAAAATATTTAATTTATATAACTTTTAGGAGATACTAGAAAAATATAATAACAAATCCAATGAATCTTAGATGCACATGCATATTTATATAGGCCTCTCAACATTGATAAGCTTAGTTTTTTGCCTTCTGAATTAACCGCTCCATCTAAAGAAATTTCCATTCATGTTGAATTAAATCTCCAACATATAAATCCGTCTGTGAGCGATGTCTAAGAACTTGATATTTTGCATCAGCAGGACTTAAAAGCGTCTTCTCGTATTAATTTCGCCTCTGAATATTTATTTCATTTGCTTTCCATGACTGTGAATTTGTGATTTATACAATTTTTATTTAGACAACGAAACATGAATGATATTGATAAGCCTCATAAGTAGAAACATTGTAAATATTACTTCAAAATTGCTTTTATATCGCGATACAACAGTTAGATCAGCATCAAAAAGAGTAGATCAGGTAGAGACTCACTGCAGCAAGATGCCGGCTTCAATAATTAAATGGCGCGAAGTCAGCGTGAGAAGATCGAACTTCTACTATCTCCAGGAAGTGATGTACAGAGTCGAGCTCCTGTAAAGACTGCGATAGCCGCTGGCAGTGAGGCGGTGTTACGGTGGAATATTTATTGTGCTGATAGATGACTACCACGTGCAGATAGATCACTCTAGGGTTTCGAATTAAGCAACCATGCCTAATAGGGAACCAGGCACAAGGTCGGCATTAAAAGTAACCTCAAACCCAAGCCGAGGACGTGTGCCTTCTTTGTCGGAGATTGAATATACTATGTTAATTACTTGCGCCCGCAAAAATTACTTGACCAAACACTGTCGCTCTACAAGCTTAGGTTCTTTTCAAACGGGAAGTGCAGAATAGATGCGCAGTGGCCCGTATGCCACTGCGCTAGCATACGGGCAGACGCAGTGGACCATAATTCGGTTTAAAGAAGAAAGCACCAAGCTGCCTAAATTTTAAGAAATTTTAGATCAGAATCGAATAAAACCTAATTTAATTCACNCCTGGGCACAATTCCAGATCGACCTCCCCTGCAACACTACCAGCGGCGAGAAGCAAGCAACAGCATCGTGCATCAGGTGGCCCAAATGAGGGCGGATGAACGATAATCAGAGGTGGCGATCCATCGTGGCCTGGGACTGCTATGTCCCAAACAAATACTAAGGATACTAAGGATATTGATATTATTAGGTATTATTTGCTTATTCTAGCATGAGCGCAGATAATGATTTCAAGTAAATACAGCGGGAAATACTTAACTAACTACTTTGTTTAGTAATGCTGCTAGATAACAGGAGTGGCTACAAATTCATACGCAATGCATATCAAATTAATAACATATACTCGACATTGTTAGCTTGTTAGATTGATGAAAGTTTTTGCCCTGTACTCAGGACTCAGTAACCCAGCATTAACACCGAAGTGACATTTTAATAATGAGCCCACAATCCTGCTGTATAGCGAATATTAACAGGTTTATACGTCAAATTTAATCAAATATTGGCTCCAGCACGTCAGTGACGTAGCAAGCGTCATGTTCTTCTCTTGTTGAACTAATATGATATAGTTTATTCGAACGGTTATGGTAATATATATTTAGATATTTAAAAGAATTATGTTGGTCACCTCACTTCTGCTCGCACCATTGTCAAAAAATATTAGTTTCATCGGTGTTTTCCATAGAAATACGGAACAAATTATTACAGAGACTAAGCAAAGAGCCATAACCAGCTTATTAAACATCTGTTAAATAACTCTAGCTAATAGTGCTGCTTGACAAACGTAGACTTAATTTTGATGATCGTAAATGCCACACGGGAGCTTCTGTGTAGGAGTAAATTCTTCATGAAAACTTACAGTGAAAAGTAGTAGCGCTCTGGGTCACCCAGCACCAAGTACAATATAGTTTTGTTACCAAGGCCTTAGCATCAATGTATATTACTCTACATTCTGCTCGGTGAATACTGGGCTTCCACCGTACTGCATCGCATGAATTTTTGCTGCACTAATGTTAGCAACCTTTTCAAGCATTAATCCTCAAATCCTAACCGAATTGGTTCTAATTAGAAACATTTATTA
Organism: Hyalella azteca; assembly: GCF_000764305.2. Taxonomy (NCBI): domain Eukaryota; kingdom Metazoa; phylum Arthropoda; class Malacostraca; order Amphipoda; family Hyalellidae; genus Hyalella; species Hyalella azteca. The sequence goes on along the minus strand of NW_025934948.1, from coordinate 38,327 downwards.
TTATTATTAACAACACGCTCCTGCGAACGATGCCAGAATTTTTTTTTTATTAATTCACTTTTTCAAATTAACGCACTAAATTCTGAGTTTTGGCAATCTTTTTAGGCTTAAATTAATTAAATTCTCAAATCTGAACTGATTTGGTTCTAATTAAAAATATAGTTTATTATTCACATTACGCTCTTGCATGCGAGCATCGTCAGAATTTAATTGGTCCGCTCAGTTTTCGTTTAGGGCGCCACTCTAAGAATCGCTAGGAAAATTCTGGGCCAAAAGTGTCCGAGCATATGCATGGATGTGTCCGAGCCCTGGATGTTACGAGCCATGCATCCAAATGTTCCATAGATGCAGCGTATCACGGATGTAGAGTATCATGGATGTAGAGTATAATGGATGCAGCGTATCACGATGTTGAGTATTACGTTGCATCGTATCGCGTATGTAGCGTATCATGGATTCAGTGGATGCAGTATTTCATTGATGCAACGTTCCATATGTAAGTAGCTTGCAAGACTACAAAGGCATGTATTATGCAAGCTTACATCATTGCACCGCGTAGTACATCACGATTGACGTGATTTACCACGTCACTTGCTGCCATCATCACCGCTGTTGATCCAGAGTAGCGCGGGAAACTCTAGGAGTCACGCAGTCCAAACCATCGCATGACACGGCTGACGGCTCTGCTTGCGCGCGACGTTACTCAGCTGACTAGAAATGCGTGATGGTTAAGTCGTGTGTAGCAAACCACACTGAGGAGTTTACGGAAGCAATTCAAACTAAATATTAATGGGCTGTTTATGTTTAAGTTTGCTTACGTGTGATGTATCAAGATGGTGGGTGTGTAGATTTCATGGTGAGCTATGTTTCTGTGAGAAAGTACCACCAAGTATTACGAGTGAAAATACTTTGTGGCTCATAAGTTTACTATTTCCGCGGAGATGTGTCATGTCATCAGGATATCATGTTAGTGATGATGTTACTCAGAATGAGTGACGATCTGTCATATTTTTTTCAATGTATGAAGAAAGTTTTGCTATTTCACTTAAATTCCAATTGAAATAAAAAACCTTAAAAATTAAATTTCCATCTGGTCTTCTATCATTCATTTCTTCATGAATGACGCTGATTGCTTTAGTTGTGGGCAACAAGAAACGTTGGTTGATCCAGTCTTTCCTGACTTGTAAAAGAATTGAGAAATGATTAGAAGAAATTATCTCCAGTGTAAATAAAAAGTAATAAATCAACAACTATCTTTGGGCATAAGTCATCTCAGCCATGGGAACAAACGTCGTAATATTGAAGCTCCGCCCATGGCGCTTCCAGCAGTTTACAGGGTTCTGGCGGTGTAGGGCATACAGTATCTTAGTTTAATAGTTTACACGATTGTCTTAATTATGAAGGAGTAGAACACTATTTCATTGTTCTAAAGAATGCAAAAGTCAGTTAAACAATGTTGAATTTCTAAAGGCTATGAATGAAATCGGGATTCCCAATCATTAATCTAAATCTGAAATGTGCCTATATAACTAGAGAGAGTCACACGGAACGGTATTTTATCAACGTTAACCCTCAAACTTAACTGCATGCCTACTTAGTTAACAAAGCTCAATCATGTGCTTCAGCCACAATGATTCAAATTTTTTCTAACATTTCGTTCACATTATTAATTATGATTAGAGTATCGTGACTTGTATTCCCATTAAAATCTTCTTCAAAATTGTTACGGCATTTGGCTAGCTCTGCTCGCCTGACACCGCTTCGCAGATTTCGACTCACACATTCCATCGATTTGAGGCACTGAAATATGCCAAAATGTTCATCTTTCAACAAACTTTATTTTTTTCATTCGAAAGGTCAGATAGCTGACATATGCATGATTTTATCAATTCTGATATATTATCAATATTTGTTATCAATTCTGATCTAAAATTCTTTAAAATTGGGAAATCTGGAGCTTTCATCGATTGCATTCTTGTCGACTACTCTTGCCCATACCGTATCGCACATCGCCACATCCGGTGCCTCTGGACTTCTCTCGCTAGTTAGGACCCAAAACTGGGAATGAGACAGTGTTCTCTGGTGCTCGGTTGACCAAAACACATGGTTTCTTAATTAATTAATTAAAGGGGGAGCATGTAGGCAAAAATTTTGGATTTCGGCATTTCCGGTTTTTAATCTACTCTTAAAGCTGACATTCTGCTCTATCCAACGGTACCATTACCATCTCTGTACGTCCATTTTTAGATTCACGATACTTCATGAAAGGGGGGCGGGTGGGGGAGTTCTTTAAGTAATTAGATAGGAACTAATTAGCTGCTGAGCTCTTTAAATATAGTGTCTATTTGAGTTGTGCTGCAGTTACGTGTTTAGTCTCATCTTAAAGCTGACATTCTGAGCTATATAACGGTGTCATTACCGACTCTCTACGTGAATTTTGACGTACACCACACTTCATGAAATGGGGCCAGGATGGGGAAATTCCTTCAGTAATTACATTGAGGGAAATTCGATGCCTAGCACTACAAATACAGTGTTTTTAGAAAGTGTAAGCCAGTGTGCCTCCGGGCGTCGTACGGGGACGTGCGCATGTAGTCGCTCCCACCATCCTTGATTGGAATCAAGCTCCAGAAACGTTTACTTTGGTATCTAAGCTACATTGACCGCCTTTTGCGGTGCACCCGGGACTTTGTCGCGTCCTCCTGAACATTCACACTTAATGTCACGACAAACTTTATAACTCCTAGAGTTTTGAAGCTACAGCGACGAGACATATACCATTCGATTTGCAATTAGAATATCTAGCGATTCTCGAACCATTTTTTTCGATTTCATTTTAGTTTTGAAAATATTTTGAAAAAAAGGGAAAAATTCAAAAATTTGTTGAAAAATCGAAAAATTTCAGAAAAATCATCATAACAAGAGAACCAAGGAAAAAATTGAAAAAGTGTTTCGAGAATCGCTAGATATGGTTTTTACGCATCGAATGATACGTGTCTCGATGTTGTAGCATATAATTTGCAACAGTCATAAATTTTTTTATTAGAGTACCCTTTTTTTGCCGTTTTCTATGAATTTCACATTTTCTTTCACTTTTTTCAAAAAATTCACACGAACCAAATAGTAATCATTTTTGATTTTACATATGTGTTCCAAGTTTGGAGATGATTCTACCATATATATAGAAAATAGATTTTTGCCTACATGCTCCCCTTTAATTTTATTCGTACGATATATATTTAGAAAAAAATAGCCTGTTAATTAGTCACCCCACATCTGCACGTCATTCACGAAGAAATATTAGTTTCTTCGGTGGTATCCACAAAAAAGGCTATTATTTACAGAGGATAATAAAAGAGCCATGACCAGCCTATGAAACGTCCGTGCCAGTACTTGCTGATCATGCTACTTAATAAAAGTAGAGTGAATTTTGTTGACCGTAATTGCAAACAGGAGCTTCTGTGTAAGAATACATGTATATACATCACGATTATTTATTGTGGAAATTAGTAGTCTTCCGAGGCACCCAGCACCATCTACATCATAGTTTTGTTGCCATGATAGATGCCTTATCGTCATAGCAGGTTATGCTTTGCTCGGTGAATACTCAGCTTCCACGGCACCGCATCGACACTTTTGGCCCGAAATTTGGCCTGGATTTTAGTTCGGAACTTCCTGCCGCTCTAATGATAGCACCTTTTTAAGCATAGAACCCTCAAATCTTGACCGATTTGTTTCTAGTAGATTTCAGAAATTTTTATTGACAACGCGCCCTAGCGTCCTCAAAAGTTTTTTGTCTATTATTTTTTTCATATTAGCACGCTGAAGGCTAAGTTTAGTCAACCTTATTACGCTTGAAATTTTCAAATCTGAACCGATTTTGTTCTAAGTAAAAGCATAGCTCATTATTCACATTACGCGGCTGCGAGTGTCGTCAGAATTCATTAATTGGTCCGCTTTGTTTTCCTTTAACGAGCAGCGCCAAGAATTTGCTAGTCAAATTATTGTGAGCCGGATGCGTCTTGCGGCAGTTTGGACGGCGTGACCTTTCGAGTTTCCCGCGCTTCTCCAGATCAACGCCGATGAAGACGGAAGCAAGTGACAGTATATCACGTAAATCGTGGTGTACTACGCAATACAATGATGCCAGCTTGCACGATACTTTTCTTCGCGGTATTGTAAGCGTGCAACGTACATATGGTACGTTGCATCCATGACACGTTACATCCGTGATACACTGCATCCATGATAAGCTGCATCCATGATGCGCTGCATCCGTAATACGGTGCATCCATGAAATTTTGCATCCATGACACACTGCCTGCATCCATGACACACTGCATCCATGACACACTGTGTGGCCTACTCAGCCTCATAGCTAGTACATTTAGTATCTCCTACTGCAATGGTTTGTAAACTTTCCTATCGAGTAGCACTTGGAAATTTTGCACAGCCGCCTTGTATCATAAAGTATATGCTTGCTGCGTATCATCATTATTCTATATTAATAGAATCTCTTTAGTATTATTTCCATTATATCGGTATTAATGCGCTAATAAGTTACGTATTAGGTAGGCATGATGATCAAAATTCAACTTAGGCAACAGTGGCATAACACTTCCATATTTTGTGTTAAGCAGCGATTATTTTTTTAAAAGTAAAGCAGACCTAACTAGAAAACGTGCATTACCCCATATAATTAATATACCCCTTGGGATGACCGTCAAGTGCCGCTGGTGGTGGGCACCAGGCTTGCCGCATTTTGCGAACCACAGGCTAACTGAACCAGAACCAAATGGAAGCGATCGATCTAATTTTTAACAACTATTGTCCAAACTAATTATTTCCGACTACACGCCTCTTGTTTGATATCAACATGGGAAGTTAGTGGTAGTAAACGGGAAGTTATGCACATTGCGGCTTTACTAATGACACTAAATGTTCGCTCAACTACTTAGCTGGCAATTAACTAATATGACTTTGGAATTTCCGATAAAAACGGCCCCACACATACTCGGTTGTGTTTGAGGCTACTTTTCATATCGCTTGTTTGACCTTGTGCCTGGTGGAAACTCTAGCTAGAGTCACCGGATCGGATGCATTCTTGACCATTCAGCTTCTGACGGTCTGGGCTTCGAAACTGTGTGCACAGTTAATAATCTGGACAATTCCATCATAACACAGTATCTCAGCCTGCGGCTTACGGTAGTCTTAACAGAAGCTCGACTCAACTCCCTGAAGAAGTTAGATCACCAGGGCTTCGCGCTATTCACTAGGAGTCAACATCTTGCAGATGAGGACGTCAACCTGACATATTCTCTAGGATTGCCGATTTAACTGTTATATATAGCTAGACTGCTAGATTTTAAAACTAACTTATCAGATGTTTTAACTGTCTCTAATTATGAGGCTTACCAATCTCTGTGTCGTTATCGTCCAAACAAATGACTGCGAATCATAATTTTTAAATATTGTCACAATAAATAACGAATGGCGAATGAAAGAACTATTAGAGACGGGAGATTACTATGTACACACTAAACTTTTATATTTTCCCCAGTCCACAAAACCAAACACTGGCCAACGTGTGCATTAGTCATATTCAAGGTCATGCAAGAGTTGCAGCGAAAGCGAGCGAATGCAGTGCATACGCCCGCCTAGACTAAGCTGTTGGACGCTTAGCGAAAGTTTTCGATGTTATTCCTACCTGGCAATACAATGAGGCTACAAGTGGTTAATCGTTCTATATTTCAGAAGTAACTGCTGCATGCTCTTACATCAGGGGGAGCAAAAAATTAAATTTATTTAGATTTGAAGAGATGATAGAAACTTCGCTTAACTACTTCGCTTAGGCGCTGAGGCTTGCTTCTCACGTCTGTCAACTCATATCCATCGGTTGGTAATCCTTAGTCGCTAGCATTAGAAAGAGCGGCAATGAGAGGCCGGGACTGTATATCAGTTATTTCAGTTTTATTTCGTGAAGCTCATTCGATTGAATAATTATAAAACGCTTTATGTCCTTTTTTGGTATTTTCCTTCAAGCTCACTTAGCCGGTATTATTGATGAATGTGTGCATCTAAGTCTCACGAATAACGTGGGTGCCTCCGCTGCCATCTTAGAAACCTCAACAGTTCGAAAATTTGTAGAGAAATAAGGTCCCAAGGGCACTTCTCGGACAATGATCAAGTTTCCTGCTATACATCACTTCTTGGCAGTGCAATTATGATAAACATTTGAATCGTGTTTTAGGTGCTCAGTTGTACAAATTAGATGATTGGAGTTTTTTGTAATTTCTTTACTAAATCCTGCAATTTACCAAAAATTTCATAAGGGATTTTTTCAACGCAATTTTTCCGAACAAGGTTATTCCTTTCAAAGCATATTAACTTAATACCTGAAAGTATGACTCTAGTCTCGATCATGTCACTGTGGTTCGCGTGTATTTTTCATCTATGATGAGGGTCATTTTCAATTCTCATTTTCAGAAAAAATCTTCGCTTTCGTTCCCGATGCATTCACGTTGGTAATATCCAATGCAAAGCAACAACCTCTCACAATGGAGTGTTCGTTTCAGTATATACGAAATATTTTCGTATTGTAAAATCAAATAGAAGCTATTGATTGAGAAATTAATCTAGGTGTCTGTTTTCTCCCGGAGTTTTTAGGTTTTTAATAACGAGTAACATGAATGCCGGTGAATGTATACGCAATTTTCAGACAAAATTGTGATTGATGTTAGACAATTTTTAATTACGTAATTACATATGAATTTTTAATTAAAATCGTGTTAAGTTTTAGTACTGCGATATGTAAACAGTTTACAGTAGTTACGTATGAATAACTTCTTTGCACTATGTACTCAAACGAATTCTGTTAATGATATATGTACGAATGCAGCCAGGCACACTATGACTATGTAACTGTCCCAGTTGACTAAGTCTCGACGTTGAACAGGACAGTGGACACCACTGCGGCTACACGTGGCTCAGTGAAGTCTCCCTGGGCGATCTGTCACGGTTACTTAACATGGATGTGGGAAATTTGTGGACAACGCCTCGTTCACATTCGTCCTATTCGCTCATTACCCATTGCTAGCAAGTTCTTGTCAAATTCTTCGAGAACTGAATACATGGTCATCTCGAATATATCGTCTGTTGATCGATTACTTAGATGTAACGGTCATAAAAAAATCATATATTTTAATCGTGATGCCTTAATTGGGTGGTTTTTGCTTCCATTTTCGCATTGTAACGTCAAAACTAACTTCAGTAAAACCTGTAAATATACATCGAATGTACAGCGACAGCAATAAACGATTTTTATTGCTGAACTACGACTATTTGCAAATAAATTAGATGTACTCTTTGGTTTGTGACAGCCTAGAAATCTAGGGAATGGAAATAACTTTGAGATGTGCACCTACGCTAGAATTTTCATTCGATAACTAAACCCTCACTCGATAATGTGAACGACTTTATGGTGCGAGTCTCTATGATGACTAGCACACTATAGACGCTGTTGAAAAAGTTCTTGGTTTTATCGTATGGGACGTGGAACACTTTTTTGGGACTCTTAAGCGATATTAGATAAATGCATTAATTAAAATATTTTAATGTGACTTCAACTGTTGCTAAATGCTGAAATACTGGTACTCCGTGTTCAGCAATAAATGTAGTTGTTTCTTAGCCGTCTGCATCGAGGATGGGCGGGGCTTACCAGTTCGGCAGTTGAAATTAGGAAGAGATATTGCAGGCCTGCCATTGATTGCGTCAACTTAAACTTAGTGAATATTATCGATCTATCCACCATCTATAATAATGGGCCATTTTTTCGTATACATTGCTTTGTGTCAGATCGAATTCGAAAAATCTTACTATTCTACAGCTCTAGACAATAGACTGATAATGAAGCTTTCTATTGGTATTTCTGATGCCACAGCTCGGCCAATCAGAATTTGACACGCGTCTTCAATGTGAGTACGCAGAGACGCCGACAAAGGTCCTTCATACTTGATAATCTTCTACATGTCGTCATACTGCGTTTTGCCACCGCCGCGGATAGGCAAAATGAAATTTTTCTCCGTAGAACGTTGTGTAATACTGTGACGTGCAGATTGGTGACTATTGAAAATGTTGAAATTTTTGTGTGTAACAAGTGCGTTTTAAATGGCGAATAACTTCAGCCAGGCTCACTATGTTTTCTCCCGTTCATTGCTGAAGTATTCCCTCCTAGGCTCGTAGTCTCTGAGTTAGACAAAGCACACTATCAGGACAAAATTTTCGCCGTGTTTTTCTGTGTTCAAGTACTCTTGGTGTGTAGTGCAAAATGTCATTGCGAATGCAGGTATTGTGTACCTGGGGGCGAATCATGATAGGTTTACTAACTGGCGAACCAAACATTTTCGTATGGACAAGCCGCTCGTCCTGGCCTAACGCTAGTCACGAGCATTACGCAATACCTATTCGCCTACTAATGCCTTCTAGAGGCAAATTTTTGTGACCCTAGCAAGAACAAGGAAGCGAAATGAACGGAAAAACGCTGGAGGTGAGTAATGCGTTCAGAAGCTGGAATATTCGGAATAATTTGATACACCGATATGATATTACTAGGTCATATTAGGGAATTCTGTAAATGGAAGTTAAATAGGTACATTCAAGATCGATATTTCACGGAAGAAGGAACTTGTTCCATTCCGATTCCCGAAATGTTAATAAAGAATGGTTTAGTTTCAGGATATTTGATCTAATATGCGTGATTAAGCCTACCCTAATATTATGATTACCTGTTTTCACATGCATGTGGAATTTTTTAAGAATTATGAGAAGTAAATGAAATATGAACATTTTTTCACTGAGCTTGTATATCAGTATATGAGGCTGTAAACCTGTAACTACACATACGCTATTTAGTTCAGGAATATGGTGCCAAACCCCACGCCATACATTCCTGAGCCTCATCGCACTACTGAACTGAACACTTCCCGTGAGTAATTTCGTGTTCGAATTATCTTAGACTATCCTCATTTACTCTTGCAAAAAATTTATTAGAAAGCATAGTTGCATTAAATAGGTACTAAATAACCATGGATTTGTTAGGAGTCAAATTTGTTGATTTAGCCACGAATATTTCGCTGTGAAACCCTACTGTGATTGAAATGTTCTTCTATATTCAGATATAAATGACGTCTCTCGGAACGCCTTGGAGGGGAGGCCAGGAGAAAAATATGTAGAAGTTAAGCCATTATTTTAAGATGTAATCGAAAAATCATTACTAAAGCGTGTAATATTTATACTTGTCGTTGCTTCAATTCCAAGAAACGGTTTCAGTTTTGCTTCAGTTTCGTAGTACATTACATTCAATTGGCAATTGCTTACAAAATTATTCCGTTCCCTTGTTAGGTTCTCTAGGTCAATGAGCTCCAATGTTTACCGGGTCGTGGACGCGTTCCTATAACCATGTTTCAATTTTATTAATTTTATTTTATGACTTTATGCCACTGATTGGAAGTTTCATTTATATTTTTGCCTATTCATTGTATTATTTTTTATTCGGTAAAATTTAGTTTGGCAGAGTTAATTCGCAATGTCGAACGGGTAGCATAAAAAATGAAATAATATACGTCAAATCGAATTCTGATATCCAAATAACGTTAATTTCACGCATGCAACAAGACGTTATATAAATGAATCACAACACATTCTGGGTCGAAGACACGACTAATGCGGGTATAACCAGATTCAATATAAATTATCCATCTCACTATTTCATAATATTAACCTGTCCTAATTGTGCTTAGGAGGCAACTATTTACATGATTATTTACCATTTTCTTTTCGTTAGTTATATGCTACCTCCATTTGAGAAGCAGCTGTCTAAATGCTCATACACACGATGACTTAGATTACGGACAGTTAGTCATTTTCTTGTACAGGCGATTTAAAGCTTCTTTACATCCATGTGTTGAACTTAGTGTTACTCGCATGTATTTCAAATTTTAGTTGAAATACTCGCAGTAAATGCTATTCTGTAATTCAAATGTCGCAATCTCGCATTATCTATTGCCAAAATTTTTTGTCCAGTCAGGTTCCACGGAAGATGGGTTTGATGCCTTGATCAACCAAGTGAAGAGATAATGTTCGTGGACCCACCTCTGCCACCGCCAGTTCATCATCGCCACCTCCTCGAGTCAGAAGGTACTAGGTTTTCAAACGATTTGACAGTGCAGTGAAGGTACAATGTCTCCTCGTAATTTATTAAAGTACAACGAAATTAATTATATAGTGATAAAATGTCTATGGAATAATTACAAAAATTTCATATTGATCGAAGTTAAAGCGCAGGGCTGCTGACTCAGAAAATACATTTTGAACGTTTGGCGTAGGTTATGGTATTGACAACTTAGAAAGACGATTAAGAAATTGACAATTGAGGTCTCGCGAGCACAGGAATTTTATTTAGGTGGATTTGTGCCACCCCGAACGGCATCATAATTAGTCTTATTACTAGTTTTTACCCAGACGACTCGTTCGTGCTAATTGAATCAGATGGACGCTTAATGTCGATTGCATGAAGCATTATCTGCTAGCGAATGTCTGACTATTTTCCAAACTTGGTGAATAGGATAATTCAAGCTCTCTAAACTCGGTAATACTGTAATAATACGTATAATTTTACAGCCCATCGTTATTCATTCAAACTTTTCTTGCCTCCTATGGGAAATAGCAAATCAGTATTACACTGTGATACTGAGTAACTAATAGTGAAACTTCGTCAAAGAGCGTTTGTGATTATTATTTCACAGATATTTTGCTTCTTTCGTAGAATGCAACTTCCGCTTCGTTTTTAGTCCGCGTTATTTTGTATGTATGACTCCATTGATACAAAATAAAACAGTAATGACTCTATTGCAGAAACGGTGCATGGTACTTCTGCCGAAACACGAGAATTTCACCTCGATCCCGTGGAGTGCATGGGTTCATCGGGTGGCAGAACTGCTTATGTCCTTGCGAAGACCGCGTGGCTGCCTGCGCAAGACCAGCGTCAGCGAGGACTGCCCTACACCGATAGGAAGCACCAAGACTTCGCTCCTCAGCAGTTTAAGTATACTAACTGCAAGTGCAACGACTGCCGTGAAATGACGCTTGCGATGCGTCGACAAATTTTTGAAGACATCTGGCGATTGGGAAGCTGAGACGCTCAGTCCTAATTTCTTTGATGGACAATGACTGAGTTATACTATATGCGATCAGAATGATTTAATCGGATTGGGACTACATGCCTATGGGAACTACATGTCTGAATTCTGCTAAAGCTGTAGTATGTGTTAAGCTCGGTTTATTTGACTGTAGATACGATTTTGTCCACTGATGCATGTCAATTTGAGTGGCTTCAATTACTATATTCTAAGTAGAGATAACATTATATCATTGGACAGTAACCGTTTTCAGGAAAGTCTTTTAAACAACGGATACTTGACATTAATCTTTAATATGTACACTAATTATTCAGAAATATCCTGCTTCGACACATTTTATCTCCTGAGTCAACAGTTTTTCTGTGTATAGCCATACTTAATGCTTATCGATCCTTTGATGGACAATTAAGTTTACAATTATGTCATTAAAGTCTCAGAAAAAGGCTCGCAACGCCTTCTATTTGGACGCCAAGTGAAAATCTTTTCTTACCAAGGATGAAAGAGCTACTTTGGAGGAGAAGCGACTGCCCATCGACGAAGAGCGGGCGATGCAAGGGCTTAACTGAATATTGATCATAAATGAGGGATCATGCATAACGGAAAATACCTAAAACCTAACCTAACCGCCCAGAAGAGCCTGTTGAGAAGATCGACTTCACGCGCTCTGAGTAATCTTTAGCGACGAACTGAATTCCGTGCACCATGATCCAATTCAAATCTTGTGAGAATGTACAAAGATAAAATGAACCTGTCCGATTACATCCCGAACTTCTATTCGGCTTATTTTAAAAAGCTCCTCCTCAAGAGAAGTCATCTCACCGCTATGAAGGTCTTCCTGATAACTTTAGTGTTTGTACATTATTTCTTATTTCTTCGATTTTTGTTAACGAACTTTCTGTTGTATTTTGGAGCTCTCAATATGGTACGATGGCAATATGTATACAGTTAATAAAAGCTAGGACAACGTATATTAGGCTGACCTATCTCAAATCTGCGGCTGTATTGAGGATATGATTAATGCAAGGTTTTCCTTGGCATGATAGTTAAATTTTTGAACCTTATTTTGGTATGTATATTAATCAATGTTATTTCATATTGACCGACCTTGTGCGCAATGGCCTGGGATCATTTGACTTACTATATGACGAGGGATGAATATTAAAAGTTCATCGTCAAGTGTTAGAAATTTTTACCCTACAAGAGCAGCATCAGTTTATGTAATAGTTTTGCCGCGTTTGCTTAAGTTTTGTTGCGAGCCGAAATTTAGCAAAATGAGATCTTGCGAGTCCCATCAATTTCGTTCAACGAAGTGAATCAGTTTATTTTGAGTTTCAGTTTACCAGTGAATGCTAATGCGAGAATCGCGTAACATAGGTGATTATGGGACGCAGGGAATGATTTAAAATAAAACTAAGGGAATGACTCAATTTCATTTAAGCAATTTGATCGGTTACAAATTCTATCATTTGAAAACCTACCCGATCACTCGAATGAATTATTAATGTTTTAGTAATTCTTTTTCGTAAATTTGAAAAAATAATAAAAGATTAGACGTTGTTTTCATTGTCATAGCAGTCCGCGAAGAGAAGAGAGATCTTCAGAAGGTAACCCTATCGCTGTCGTTGAAAAGTATGTATTTTTTATCGGACTTGTTGATGAACTGAGCAGATCAGTCACGATCCGAGTGTGTGTCACATGTAGAAGGGAAAAGTCAGAGGTAACGAGGCTAGGGTGATGGCTGCTTTAGGTCTCCATTACTAGTCTAAACTGAAGAAAGGACAGCTAATTATAGTTCAGCGGATACCGTGGTGACTCGCTGAGGAACTCCGGCTAAAGCTTAGTTCAAATCCATCGGGAGCACAAGGCCATCCATTATGGTATAGTTTTCAGTTATTCCGAAAACCAGACTCGTTTGTTGCAGTCCAGATCTCGCACTCTTCCGCTATGGCACCCCTTTTATCAAAAAGTTTAAATCTAATATCTAAATTCAACTAAACCCACAACTGTGATCTCTCAAACTTCAGGATATTTGACCTAAAAACTGCCGTGAAAGTTCATGCCTGACTTAACTTCTGAGAAAGTACGCTGCTGACACTTGCCGATCACCAAAATTCTATATTTTGCCGAGTTGTTTTCAGTCCAATGAAATCGCTTATTATTAATAAGCACTTGCACATTAAAATATCTTAACAAGAATGAGCGTCGCTTTAATTATTTTGGAACTTGCTAAATAGAGCTGATAGCTCACTGGAACGGTTAGGATATAAAAGAGTGTAATAGATAGGTTGAAGGTAGTCTGCTGAAATTTCGACTGCAGTTGGAAGTAACTGCTGGCTCCTCGATCATACTTTTATACATATAGTAATTTTAATTTATAATTCTAAAGAATATAATGATTGGTTGCAATCGTTCAAGTCCAAACAAAGCATTACTCCATAGCTGCTCGCATCATTCATATAGGTCATCTCTTGCCACGTATAACGTATAACTCAATTGCGGAGGTGCCAAAACAAAATTATTTCCTTCTTTTTAAATTTTAGTGTGAAGCATTACATAAATTGAAAAATTCATTTTAGAAAACTATTAGCTGATTGAAGGCAGTAAACGGTTGGACAAAGCAAATTGGCCTAAACAATATTATTTCCTTTTATTAAATTTTAGTGTATAGCATTACACAAATTGAAAAATTCAATTTAGAAAACTATTAGCTGATTGGAGGCATTAAACGATTGCAGCATAAACAATCTGTTGCTGCTGAGAATCGAGAGGAACAATTATTCACTAACGACCTGAAATAAATAGACTACATTCAAAGATGACCTCCTTCACCTATACTATGAGAGGATAGCTAGCAAAGATTGAAGAGACTTTAAAATAGTTACCTTTAAAAAAATATGAACAGAAAATATCGAATATCGGATTAACTTTGTTGTGCCCACAGCGAAATCCGCAGATTGCAACACGCATGAGTGAAGCCTGTTTTTTTCATTGTACGTGCGTCAACTGCTGCTGATCGTGTCTTGCAGGACTGAGTGCCGTCACCGTGTTTGTGACTGAGCTGCTACGAGCTAACAGACGCATGCATAATTGAGTTCTGATGCCGCACTCTAAGCGTTCTGACGCCTTAAATTGCCCACAAACCGGCGCCCGTAACTCCTTGCCTCACTTGTTCCTGCATAGGGGCTCAGGCGCCGATTTTGCGGGGTTACCTCAGATGTGTAATTAGCCCTCCATTTGTCCTACGCCCGTCAACCGGTGCCCATCTTAAGTTATGCGGTTGCCGAGTATCATATTCATTTGTATGCTCATTGCTCTGTTGTTCTCCGAAATTCTTGTCATGAATCAGGTACTTGTCATGAATCAGGAAGAAGCATTTTGCGTTTATCAACAAACCTGCACCGGTTGCTTCACTGAGTGCATTGTCTAAGTGCACATGCTGCTCTGCTTATTATTTGAAAAATCCAATATAGCGACTGCGTGATACACAAAAGATGGCGTCCAGACTTGTGGTAAGTTGAGTCTTTGCTGGTGATTATGTTACTCGATCGTTTACGGTTGTTTATCATAGTATTTCTGAAATCCAATTCGGTCAGTTTCGAAATTTATGCGCTTCTGCTTAGCAAATTGACAGATTGCTGAAATATCGGGTGGACACATCTCTATTACTCATGCTATGGTGTGCAAAATTAAACTCGTCGTTCTTATGTGAATCAATTATAAATAATGTTAGATTTCTCTCATTTAATTAGGAAAACTCAGATAAACTCTATCAATCAACTCAAAAAGATCTGTCACTCTTACTTTTGAATAAGCGCCTGCATTAATAACTGCCACATGCCGAAGTTTACCGCACAGCCGCTTAATGGCGCAGTTAGTCGGGCCGGTATAGCTCCGCTATATTACGGCCCAACAACGGTGAAACCACTAACAAAAATTTGATTGATGTTGATTGATGAAAAGAGTCATATAATTGAATCAAAAAATCGCAATCCAGACGTCAGTTTGCGCGCTCTAGCTCGGAATGAAATTTTTGTTAACCTAAGCTGGTCAAACCGAGAGTAATAATAAGATTTATAGGATGACCACCTGATGGATCTTTACTAAGGATGATTAGCAGTTATACAGCCTCAGAGACATCTTCAAATAATATTCTAGCAACATCTAGATACTTTGACTAGGAGCATGTATTCGCGTGTGATTTACCGATACTTGAATTCAAGTTTCATAGCCGACAATATGAATGGACATCAATATGTAGGAGCGACTGCTTGAACGGGAATGTGTGAAAGAGCAATGGCATATAAGGAAATCAATACAAATATGTTACAATAGTATAAATTCTTCGTACTTAAAAAATAGTTAAATCAAATACTATCAACATTGATAACGAATAATCCCCTCTTGATCACCTGCAGCTTGTCTTCCTGCTGTTGCTGAGCGCCATGGTCCTGGCCGCCGCAGGACCCGTCCCATACTTCCACGCCAAACACAAAGCTCACCGGCGCTGCTTCGGGTCCCGGGACTCTCGTGGAAGAAGTGAAGTCCAGGAAGAAAGATGTGCGGTAGATATGCTTGTCGAATATGGTTTTCCACGGTTTCGTTCTGGCAACAGAATCGGCGGTTGAGGGCAGGATGGATTTAAGTAAGACATATTTATTGTTTATTTTGTACCTACTTTCATAATAAAATTTTTTAATATTTTCGATGAAATTTTCGGTTCCTATCATCAAATACAAATGAGATCAATCGGTACATTTATCGCGAGTGCTGATGCCTCACTGTCGTGTGCGTGACAAGCAAGTCTGCCATTGGAGAATTCGATACGTACATCATCATATAATATATCATAATTAACAATAAAATTAAGAAATATGACACAAAGGTTCAAAAATTAATAATTTCATACAATTGTATCGTAGTTAAAGGAAATGAAGCAAATTTGACGTAGAGAAAATGTATTGCATTAAGTGGCTTTTATTTTGACTTCAAATTCGAAATCTTTAATTTTGGGTTCATAGAGCCGGGACGGTCTCATATCACTAAAATCAAGAGCCATCCAAAAATAAATGGCTGGACCGCGTCAAGAGGCGTTTTATAATGCAGTAGCAAATCAAATAAGACGGAGCAGTTGGGTTGCCACCAGGCAATTGGTTTCATTATACGGAGCATTTAGTCTTAAATCTCATTGGTATAGTTTTCTAGCTGCGCGTCTATTTAGACATTCAATGTTTCGTCCTTACATTTATCGTAAACAAGCGCGTTGGTGATTTTCTCGTCCCAAAATCTGAAGGCTTCCAAGTTTCGACTCACCTCGAGACAATACTTTTGTAGCTCGTCTTAAAGTATTAAAGCTTCTGGCCATTTAATATGTCTCACTAAAATATCGTTGCGGAGTAGCAGCAATTTATCCTGTGGAATACATTTATTAACCTTAACGCGTACATTAACATCATTAATTCTATTACGTTATACGTACGTATATAGAATACTCAACTTCCGTCTTGGCCTCCTGGAGTTGGCGTGTCGCCGTCTTTTTAATTGTTCAGGGGTCTGTTGTAACATCATTAATTCTACTACGTTATACGTATATAGAATACTCAACTTGCGTCTTGGCCTGGCGCCTGGAGTTGGCGTGTCGCCGTCTCTTTAATTGTTCAGGAGTCCGTTGTAACATCATTAATTTTATTACGTTATACGTATATAGAGTACTCAACTTCCGGGCGGCGACATTGGTCTAGGCGCCTGGAGTTGGTACGGAGCCGTCTCTTCATTACGTATTCTTGCGCGTTTTACTATTGACGTTGTCGACAACTTCATTCCACGGTCCCGCATTGTTCGGTGACCGGGGCTCTAAGTATTCTTCGCTCTTCTCTTTTCTGATGTGATGATATTCGCCTTCCAATATTCTTATATTCAGCGTATGCAGAATATATGCACAGCGTAATTCGTTATGTCAGGTATATTCCCGTGACCAGGAATACAGTGTCATTAAGACATTTAATAATTGTGAAGACTTTCGTGATTAAAATTTAGCCATCATTTATATTCATGAAGATATTTATGCAGATTCTTCTTTGTCATAACATATGTAACCGATTTGCATGACACCCGCATGTTACACATGCGATGTTACACATGGGTGCATCACAACCTGTTTACCACGTACAATTATCGACGACTTAGTAGACAACTTCACTTGTGGAGTTGGCGCTTGTGCCATTTTCTTCGAAGTTTTCACTGATTTCCTTTTCATGGCAAAATCGCAGCAATATCGCTCTAGAGCTTTTCTTCGTCGAAGTTTTGTTCCACTATCAAAGTTCTCAACACTCTCTGTATTATTCATTTTCACTTTATTCAAAGTCATTTTTCACTGCCTCTTTATTACACGGTCGGGCGCCAATTATTGTCAAGTCAATCTTTTGACTGGCCCAAATGCCCAATGATTCATAATATGAGGGCGCCAATTCGTCAGATTACCGGTTTCAGTGGTAACATGATTATTACTTGATAAGTGGATCAATCGAAGATCTTCAAATGAGAGCCAAAACCTGAGGGGTTTTGGTTCGTTAGATAAATGTCCGAATAAAGGCAGGATGATTGAGAGGCTTGTAGTAGTCTAAAATATATTAAGAACTAGATCTGTATACTGTAGGAGACAGGATGATGCTGGTGGTGAGTTACACAAGGTAGTTTAGTATTGGTTACTATCGACGATCAGGAGAACGCCGGAGTCAGGCGACGTCCAGTGGACGCTACAAAGATGGTTATGACCACATGATGGCTAGGCTTGCTGCCTACGACTGACTGAAGGTCTGCTCGAAGAGCTTATATACGCGGAGACCCGCGAATAGTGACATCACAGAAGGTGACGTAAGACAGACTATGACAGCATAGGAATTCAACCTGACATAACGGGTAACATGAGAAGAATTGATCTATTTTAAATTTTCCGATGATTGGTATTGGTAACATATGGAAATTCTATGATAAATTTTGTTATTATTTTTTACAAATCAAAATTATTTTTCATTCTTATCGGTAGAAATACCGAATTTTTCGTTTGGGGATCAATACTCGGATAAATAAACGGGCGGGCAAGCTATTCCAGAGTTGAGCTGTACAGTCATTTTCGGTGGTCCCAAAAACACCTCCATCTCCCGGAATGCCCTGCAAGATAATCCATTAGTTCTTTTTAACTTGGCAATGCCTCTTAATCGCTAGCGAACAACTACAAAATCGCGTCATTTCTTGAAGCTATTCCATCTTTATTTAGTTTGATTCAAGCTTCAGCCCACGTAGACTCACTTCTGAGAAACCTGCAATTGTTGCCACTGCTATTCATGATAACATGACCGGAGCTATGGCCTTGCTCAGCTGATGATGGATTGAAAAAGAATTTGTCCTTTAATTTTAATAAGACTGGACGAACTTACTCCTTGGTTGAACGGAAGTAAATTGAACTGGTAAGCAAGAAAATCAGATACTTGATTAATCCAATTTTGTTGGTACATGTTAAATTCTCGTACGATTCCACTGTTGGTTATATAAAAGATAATTACACAAACTTTGAAATTATCGATAAACTTTTCAAACTTGATACGTTTTGATTCATTCAAGAAAAAAAAGATAATTGCGCACACTTTGAAATTTGCGATTAAGATCAACATTTCAAACAAATTCCGTTTTTACTCATTCACAAAAAATAAATGTTGCATCATACTTGCGTGAAAAGATTTTAGATTACATTGCTGAAATTAAAGAGACTTAGTTAAATAAGCACGGCTTGCCTGGATTAAACACTTGCTATTCCAGATAGAATTATCGATTTCAAGTCGGTTACGGAGCTCACCTATCCAGTGTGGAAGAACGGGATCTAAATTTAGCAGAGAGCCTAGCGTGGAAATCAGTATCGGGATGTAAGACAAAGTGTTCAATAAAACTGGATCGCATGCCCTTACACGACTCCCCTCTAAGAAAATTGAGAGCGTGCGTTAAAATTTGAACTAAAATTAAGGGTATGTGCTTGCCCGAATGGCAATTATTGCAATACTCAAATCAACAGAGGTTACAACATACTAACACTAACTTATAAATTCTGAAGAACTAGCACATACGAACAACAAAACTACTAAGAAGCAAGACGAACGAAACGCGTAACAAAGTTGATCGGAGTTAAAGAAGTTACTCTTCGAGCAACTGCTAAGTAAATCAGCTCCCACGTCCCCCCCCCCCGGAATATAAACCGGTTATGAAACGGGAACGGTGTTGCAGACTAAGGGCCCAGCTAATGAGACGGCTGTTGCTTCTCTTAAACTTGTTCAAGTTGTAAACGGCAGGAAACTGTCGTTCCAATTGCTTTCTATTAATCATTTGTACGATTTTAACGTATCACCCTACGACACACTTCTAATTACGAGGTGGCACTCATTTTGTAGTCACGCCATGCACATTGCGTTTGGACCTATGATGAGTATGAGCTGCGCGAGTGAGGCTGGTCGTGATCGACGCTCGTGGACTCAGCGTTATAATATAATATTGATAGCGGTTTCAGCGTTTATTAGGCCATAGGCCTGTCGCTGATTCTTAACATCGCAAAACATCCACAGCTTGTTGCGGTCTCGAACTCACAACTCACTGATTCAATTCTGCTGTGCTTAACCGCCCGGCCTCCTAGCCAATTCTGACCAGAAACTGGCGCACAGAGCTGGGATCGAACCCGCGCCTCTCTGCGCCAATCTTGGTACTTGAACTGTAACCACTGGGCCACCGTGCCCATTTGATGTTGTTAGATGGTATATTTCTATACCAGATTTCACAAACCTGGTATTTTCGGAAGGTGTCTGGTATGAATATTATAGATCTGGTAGTCTGGTATATTTGCCTAAATGTGGTATTTTTATGGCATTTTCTGACTTACTGCAAATTTACTGCATTAAGTTCACCTCAGAAATTTGAACTTTCTCCAGCGCAGGCGTGGATTATATAGATTACCTTTAGACCGACGCGACTAGAGGTTTCCCGCCATTTTTGGAACCGCAAGTTTACCGCTTGATGAAATAACCCCAATCTAATTGTTAACATTTAACAAAAGTGCTTAGTGCAATATAAGCACGAGAGTGATGATCCTTGATTGATTACTGATCAGTGATGATACGGCCTAGGTCGAGTGAGGTTGTCGAACCGATTTCTGTGACGCAAGCTCCACCATTTTTGTTTTGTGGTTTTGAAATCTGGAGTACCACTTATAGGAGTGTCACTTGAATTCTGGGGTGCCATTCAATATTTCAATGATCTTGAATATCATCATCCATTCATGGAACTGGCTGCCTACTGCATCACTTGTCTACTTTGACCTGTCTCCAATGCATTCGTGGAGCGAGTGTTCTCACAAGTCAGTTATGTGAAAAACAAGCAACGAAATAAAATTTCAACCAAGGTGCTGGAGTTCCTTATTCGGACCAAAAGCTATCTGCTCAGCCGCAACAAGTGATCACACCCGAAATATTAGATAAATGAAAAAGCAAGCATGTACGAAAATAAGCAAAAGGAAGATTACATGTTTCCGTGGCTTGCTCATCTTGAGCGAAGGGGCAGAAGTGCCACACTCACACTGTGATAAAAAAAGGAAAAAGTGTCAATGTAATCAAACTCAGGAAAAGAAAAGTGTCAAAATGTTCCAAACAGAGGGAAAAAATATAACGTGATTAATTTAATTTGATTGTCGTCAAGCCAGGTGCACAGCACATAAGATAAAATTTTTTGTTCTTTTATAACCAACGTTCCTGATGAATAATTTCATTAAATTTTGAGGTAATAGTCGGTTTTTGAACAATAGAATTTCTGATATATTTATGGTATTTTGAGCTACGCAATCTGGTATTCTCGCCGAGAAAAAACCTGGCAACACTGCGTCCAGATCAGTGTTGCCAGATGGGCCTTTTTCAGGCCAAATTTCGCAATTGTGGCGTTTTTTAAAATGCATTGATCTGACAAAGTTGATTTAGGCTTTTTGGCCTTTTGTGGCTTTTTTCATGAAAAATATAATTCTCGACTTTTTCGTAATAATTTTGTCCTTCAGTTATAATAATTGAATTTTGTCCAAGACGAGTACACTCAAATTTCGACACGTAACTGTGTCAACACTTCAGTTTAGGTGTCAACACTGGCGAGTGCCGCATAATCTGGGCAACACTTTGGTTGAAGCATAGGACTATATCCAGTTGCCAACTCGTATTAATAACCATGGATGGCAGATCTGAGAACGTGTATAATCAGTATAGTTTTCACTTCTAAAGAGTATTAAATTAAGCACTATTTTTGAAGTTACAGCGCTGTTTCTCCATACATTCAGCCTTCTGGTGTGTCATTACAAAATTTCACTTTGAATAAATATAATAACTACTCCTCTCCCAGTTATGATAGGCAATATATATTTTTTCTACGCATTCAAAAGTTGTGATAAATTTATAAAATTGGCTTTTAATATTTACCTTAGTCTTGCAAGGACCACATCATCTCTATACCGCAGAAAGGAGTTTTAATATATTTTAATTTCAGCGTATAAATGTTCTACCGTCAATACCAAAAACTTCGCCACATCACTTATGTCGCCTACCACTTCTCTAAATATTGGGTTGGCAAAACTGAGCTAGAGCTGTCTAACGCGATCGAAAAGCTTGATAGTTGTTAGGTGGCAATCGAATCGTAAATATCATAGTTCTGACCAGTATTATACGGTTTTATTTACGGTCGGCGAGTAACGTGCAACTCGCTGCAGGCTGGCGCCTGAGGCTGCTGTAGCATTGACGGTAAATTCAGCTCGTACACTTGGCAAAATTGGTGTATTTTTGGCAGACTAAAAGCCTTGAGAGTTAATGCATGAACTGCAAATGGTTAGAACTTCCTTAAATTATGCTAAATTGGCCTTTTTCTCTTGGCTCCATCTGGCAACCCTGTTCCAGATGCAAGACTCAATCACCCAGAAGCTGTCATAGGGTGGGGTTATGCCGCTCCATCGCTCATGACTAAATGCAGTCCTGAAGTTCTCCCGCCCTACGTCAGTTGAATTTCGATCCGTTTGTCCTCTCACTTTAGATAAACCTGCCCGACAAAAAGATCTGATGACCGTAAGCTTGGCAATTTTCAACAACGAAGTCTCGGCAGATGAATTATTAAGCCCGGTCCACACGCTCAGTTTTCACAACGATTTGTCTGCGCAGTTTTAAGTCGGAATGAAATCGTTGCAATTTTTAGAGCGTCCACACGGTACCGACTTATCTGAGTAGTTTGCTCAGTTTTGCGCGATCTCGCCATGGAGACGTCTCGAACAAATTTTACGGCCGGTCTCCCCAAATTCGGCAAGCAAAAATCGAATCGGAAAACTGTGCTACCGTCCACACGTTCCGACTTGTCTGCGCAGTTCATCGAAATCTATGCTCTGGAGCTCAGATTTCGATGGAACTGCGCAGTTTTCCCGCCGGCTCCAAAACTGCGCAGTTTTCCCGTCCACACGCAACGTTTTATCTGCAACGATTAGAACGGCGCAGACAAATCGTTGTGTAAAACTGAGCGTGTGGACCGGGCTTTACAGTCTTTATCACTTAAAAAGGTAGCGACTCGTTGATTGATAGATAGGAACGCAGAACGATCGCTTTAGGGTTATGTGTTTTCGATTGTATTTTTCGCTGCCAAAGTGCTGCATCACCAATAGAGGAAATTTTTTTTGAAGATAACTACAGAAAACTGTCACACCAGCACACATTTGAATTTATACTTCTTTCAAAATCCACACACGAGGTAGTGAACTTTTCGAAACAGTTGCGAACGTGGAGAACTTAGCACCGCCTTCATTTGAGATTTAATAGCTTTCCATTTTAATTACAGATTAAGATGAAGACTGCGGCACTACGTAAATATCTATTTTCGAATAACCGTCAAAATGGCTTACATAGGGATTATAAATGAATTAATAATATTTTCCAGTTCTGAAAGGTTCTTATTACTACTCAATTTGTTACGTGGTAAAAACAGCCAATGTGACAATATACGTAATGAAATACTAGTGGCTTTCTGTTTTATTACACACGAGTTCCTTCGTAGCTAGTAAGGTATATGAGCGACGCATACGTAATTCAATCGCCCAATTGGATATTACTAAGATTAGTAGTCCAATTTATTCAGGTATGGCTACGTATTACACTTGAGAAACACTGCCACTCTAACTTGCGTATGCCCGGGTGCTGTAGTCTGTAGTGGACCAAGGCACAGGATCGCAGCACTCGTGCAACCGACTACCTCCTGGGCACGGGTTCCATCCTCCCTCGGTCGGTGACTTCATAGTTTCTTTGAACGCTAGCGCTTGAGGTATGAGTATCCAATGTTAATTCATTCAAAACGAATTATTGGCATGTATAGAAAACTAAACGAAAATATGTATGTGAATGAGTAAAGGGTGGACGAGGAGAATCGATTTGATGGGTGCGCAGCCGTAGACCAGCAAATTAACGCTCAAATCAGCCCTGGAGCCATTATCAACCATCTAAGTCAGTGGTTCCCAAACTTTCTCAGGCTGGCGCCCCCTTTGGGTCCCTAGTGAACTTCTAGCGCCCCCCCACAGACACATATAAAAAAACCTCTTTGTTGTAATTTAGTACGCTGCAATTTTAATGGATAAATGTTAAACACAAAAGTGTATTTCAAAAAAAGAACCTCATTTAGTGAACCAATATGTTTTTAAGCTGTTTTAACTGTTTCAGCACTAGAAACCTAGGTCATCTCGAGCAAATCCACGGCCGGACTCGTGGCCAGTCGCACGACCAATCTCCAAATTCAATTATCAAGTAATATCTCCCAAACTAATGAACGCAGCTCAAGGAAACTTGGAACATATATTCATCAGAACCTAACGTTGATTTTTAGCTCGTAAAAATTTTTAAATTTCACCTTCATTCGAGAGTTATATATATTGCGATAAAGGCCGAAATTCGCAGTGATCAAAGAATTTCTTCCAAACTACAGAACAGATTTGAACGAAATTTTGAATATACATTCTTAACTACCAAGCTTTGATTTTTTTTTGGCTTTTAAAAATTTTCGATTTTACCTTCGTTTGCGAGTTTTTTTTTCATTTCACAGTCATTCTTGATTTCACACTTCCTTATATTCAGCCCGTATTGCCGGGTAATTTGTCACTTAAATTCGCGGCGATCAAAAATTTTCTTCTAAACTACAGAATATGTAGATTTCAACAAAACTTTGTGTATAAATACCTAACCTCTCAACGGTGATGTTTAGCTCGTGACAATTTTTCTATTTTGTTTTCGTTCGGGAGTTATAGAGATATAGGTGGAACGACCGGCTTTTCTACCGGCCGGTTTAACCAATTAAGAGCCGTTTACGTATATCCGTATACGTATAGCCGTATAACTCGCAAACGAAGGCAAAACGAAAAAATTGTAGCGAGCTAAACATCACCGTTGCTGAGGTTAGGTATTTAAATACTAAGTTTCGTTCAAATCCATTCAGTAGTTTTAGAAGGAATTTCTTGATTACTGCGAATTTAAGCACGTATTGCTATTTAAATCACGAATGAAGGTGAAATTGAAAAAAACTCGCGAACAAAGGCACAATCGAATAAATTTTCATGAGCTAAACAACGTTCGGTAGTTAGGACTGTAAATTCAAAATTTCGTTCGAATCTGCTCAATAGTTTTAAAAAATTTCTTGATTGCCCGGTACTGTGAATTTCAGCCCGTATTGCCATATAACTATGGCAAAAACAAATGAAGGCAATATTGAAAAAATTCACGAGCTTCACATTACCGTTAGGTCCTAATGAATACGTGTACCAAGTTTCATCGAGTTAAGTTCATTAGTTTGAGAGATATTACTTGAACATTGAATTGGAAATTGACCGTGAGATCGGCCGCGAGTCCGGCCGTTAATTTGTCCGAGACGTAAACCCAGGAGAGGTTAAAAAAACAGATCTGGGTGAAAAAACCATCGCTGGGAGTCATGATGTGCTGCACGTGTCGTGTACAAATCGTCAAACAAACGTTCGAACTTCTGACTTCGATTTCGGACTACCGCCCCCCTATCGCCCCCCAAACGCCCTCTTCTTCCTTACCGCCCCCCAAAATCTTTCCACCGCCCCTAGGGGGGCGATATCGCCCACTTTGGGAACCACTGATCTAAGTGCTATAGATATTGTCATCCTGGCGCCTATAAGCAGCTGTAATCAATTCACCTATCTCACCACAAGAACTTCAAACCAACACTGCTTCAGCACACAAGCTGCTACCCCACATAGTTAACGGTCAATACTTTGTTCTCCAATGCTTTATGACCCATACCATCACTTCTTACACATGCTGTTATCCTAAGGGTCCGCTGACCACGCTGCATTGCCGCAAATGTGAACTGTACCAACGATAATGCGTCATCACCTTACTTACTCCGCAAGACGTGAACCCCGCGTCACTGTTTCCCTGCCTTACTATCCCCCAGCATCTTTTTCCCCCCACACTTACCCCGACTCTTCACCTTACCGCCATGGCTAACTGGAGGCATTCCTCGCAGACCTTTAATGCTTAACCAAACTAGGTTAGGTCACAACTCGTATAGATCCACTTTTCATAACGTAAGGCAGTCAAATGAGCAGAAACTACGAAAAGCCGTCCGGCAGTCGGTGCAACAAGGCGGGGAGACGGGGTAAGCGTGGAGGTAGTTATGCTGGGGGAAAACAGCTGCGACGAATGGACGGGCTGGAGTGCTGGCTGTGTATCAACAACGGTATGGCGTAGGAGTTGCTTACCGAAAATCGTGAGGAGGTTAGGCGGCATGGGATAGAGCTGTTGGGCGGTTTTAAATACGGCGTAGAGCGATTGTATTGGTTGCTTACTTCTCATTAGCTCGCTGGTTCATTTCCATGAAGGGGATTTCTACCTCTGGCTTCTAACATATAATCCCTTAGTCCACTCTGCCCTTTAGCAGGCTTACGCAACGGAAAGGTTTATGAAAGAAATGCTGGTCATGGGCAATGCTGGCCTCTATCATGCATCCCGATGAAATCGCAAAACATGAAAGGGGGCTGACAAGCCCTATTCAGGCCGTCTTCCCTCAGAAACCGTTACGAATTTTTTGCATCCGATAACTTCTATAGTTGGTGAAAGTCACCACCACACGGCCGATGTAGATTTCTGTAACCCCGTTTGGAATTTCTCCAATACGAAGTCTAAATTCGTCGTTCAATTAACCGTTGAGCTTAGGGCGAGCCCACGTACGGCAAATGCCAACGGACCTACTGGAGGCCCCTGCTCTTTTGGGTACCCACATTTTGGCGACCTTCCCAGGGGGCACATCAGTTAATCGTTGATGGTTTGTGACTTACCTATCTATTGTGAATGGATTATGGATAACTCCACCGTTCTTACGGAGTGAAATGACAAACTCGCGAGTAG
Organism: Hyalella azteca; assembly: GCF_000764305.2. Lineage (NCBI taxonomy): Eukaryota > Metazoa > Arthropoda > Malacostraca > Amphipoda > Hyalellidae > Hyalella > Hyalella azteca. Next base: position 11,674 of record NW_025934948.1, on the reverse strand, counting down.
AAGAGGCTGATCAGTGCTAAGAGTGTTGGAGGTTCCGTCACGCCTGTTACTTCAGTGGATTCTCAGTGTACTGTTCAGACACTTGAGTTGCTTTCAATTGTTCAATTGACGAGGCCGCAGTGGGCTTGATGTCCAGGATCCGTAAGTGGTAGAGCTGGCGAAGGTTGTTCAACCTGCCACTACTGAAGTGAAAGAGTTCCAGCATTTGATGTTGACTCTGAAGATGGTACATTCCATCTAACGTCCTGTCAAGAATTTGAAACCTTCCATGAAGAGGATTTCTTGATTAAAACATTGTGACTGAGGTGATTTTGCTAATATTGGGGAATTTACTCAAGAGCTGAATTTGTCGACAAAAAAGTTGTTAATGGTGAATTTACTGATGGTAAATTCATCGGTCGTGATTTTATTGATTGATTTATTCAAGTGATTTATTGATGTAGGTATGCATTTATTGATACAGGTGTGCATTTATTGATGTAGGTGTGGAAATTTCATTGAAGCTATGGTGTTAATTTGTACGTGGATTTTGATGTAGGTATGGTTTTGATCTTTGCAAATTTGTGTAGGAAGACCGTGATCCCGAAATTTTATGACTTGCCGTGAGCTAATTATCGTTGCAGTTGTTACTTCTATTGCAATAGTCAAACTTTATATTGGTGTATCACTATGGCCACGGTGTCATCAACTGTATTGTTGCACTTACCGAAGAGGCTTCTGCCTTAGGAATTACCGGAGACGACGTTTCTGTAAGTGTACGCGAGCAGCAGGCTTTAATTAGGGACGAGAGAGCTCGAGAGAGGGAACTAGAGAAGTTGAGGATAGAGGCCGAGCAGAAAGATAAAGAACGTGAACACGAGATTGAGATGCTGGAGTTCAGATCTGCCAGTTTTCCAATGTCTCAGTGTCTGATGCAATTGCTTGACATAAGTTGCCCGTACTTAAAAAAGATGGTGAAGACATTTCATCCTATTTGATCAGATTTGAAAGAATTGCTGAGCTATTAAACTTACCACGTAGCTCTTTTGCTATTCATTTAGGAAGTTTAGTAACTGGCAGAGCCGTAAAAATGTACCTATGTAGCATTAACAGCAGAAGTGACAGGTTATTAAGTACGATTCATTGAAGCGCGCATTGCTATAGTTGGGTTTAAGCGCACACCCGAGAACCACTGTCAAGAGTTCAGGTCAATGAAAATAAAGCCGGATGAAACCTACGCTCAATTTGTTTTTCAGTTAAGACGCAGCTTTGATTTCTGGACTAATTCTAAAGAAGTGCCTAAAACTTGTGGCGCTATTCGCAATTTGTTCTACTAGATCAGTTTCTTGCCTCTATCACAATGATTTAAGATTGTACCTGAAGGAACATAATTTGAATGACTTGAATGAAGCGGTAAAATTAGCAGACAACTGGGCAAGCGCCCATAATGCATATCCGAAAGCAAGAGGGACCAAAAATTTAAATGCTGAACCCAATATTCAAGTGAAACAGAGCCCCCCCCCCCCCTAGTCCGTCCTCGCACCAGCCACGTGATTGGTCAAAGGTCAAGTGCCATGCGTGTGGCCAAATAGGTCACCCTAAAATCAAATGCCCCCGAAACTCGTCTTCATTTAGAAGTCACGTACAAAGGAAGGATAGTGCAAGGATTGCCAAAATTGATTTTTGTTTGAACGATGAAAGATTAACTAAATTCATGACTTGTGATACTGTTAAACGGGTGCAATGTATCCACTATGTTGCGAGACCCTGGCTGTTCAAACGTAATCGTCTCTTGCCTGAATGTAGACCTCTCAAAGTGTAAATTTGTTACTGTATCTAACTATTTGGGAACGGAGAACTCATTTCCCATTGTTAAATGTTATATAAATTGTGTGTATTATCGTGGTTGGGTTGATGCTAGAAGAGTCCCCATAAAATTCTGTGCCGTTTTGACTGGTAATGTACAGGGTGTAGAAGAATTAAGAGCCGCAAGTCCGCAAGATAGAATATGATGCAGAGCGTGCTCCCGTCAATTCCGAAGTACTTGACTATGTCAATGCTGTAACTGGAGCTTCTAGGGAACGAGTAATTCACCCGCTAGTGTTAACAAGCTAGATTGTATTAAAATGTCAACTAAAGAGTTCAAGCGATATCAACAAATCTGTCTAACTCGCAGATATTCGTGCTAAATCTAAAGCAAATGAAATCGCCTCCTTCAGAGACGGCTCGGAATATTCTAACGTTAATGAATATGACATTTTAAATCAAAAATCTTCGAAATCTCCTATTGGACCTATACCTTCAAATGTCGGTAAAGCTGGGTTAATTGTACCCGTAGGGTACGCACATAGTGAAAGCAGGTTGCCTGCGTGCTGGTTACCTGCTCAGGCTGGCGCCTGAAACCATAGAATACAGAAGCCTGTTCGTACAGGTTTTCACTGTGAACACTTACATTATTATCCTATGTTCATTCTTGTGGCAGGTTGGAGCAGGTTGCCCGCGCGGGCAAACCTGCTTCCACTGTGTGCGTACCCGTAGAGTGCCGGTCGGACGGTATTGCAAGTGGCCCTCAAATCTCATCTCGCAGGTCACTTTTCGCATAGGAAAACTGAAACTAAATTAAATTCTGAATTTTTTGGTCAGGAATTAGCATGGATATTAGAAATGTTTGCAGGTCTTGCGATAGATGTCAAAGGGTGTCTGCAAAAGGTAGTGTCCTAAGGGCCTTTGATGAATATGCCTATAATTACTGAACCTTTATCTATAGTTGTCATAGACTTCGTTGGACCTTTATCGCCACCAAGTGAGAAAAAGCTCCGTTATATCTTAAAGCTTATTGACGTGGCAACAGGATCCCCAGAAGCATTGCACCTCAAGGATATTGATTCGATTTCTGTGCCCGAAGCTCAGCTCCAAATATTTGCATACGTAGGGATCCCTAAAGAAATACTGTCTGACCGTGGACCACAATTTACCTCCGCCTTGATGGGGGAATGGCATAGGTTGTTCAGAACGCCTTATCATTCGATGTGTACAGGTCGTATTGAAGGACTCCATTCTGCCTTGAAATCTCGTCTTAAAAAGCTGTGTTTAGACAAGCCAACTCAGTTGCATCGCTTCTTGGTACCGACATTGTTCGTGCTCATGGAACGTCCTAGCGACCGTTTAGGCTATTCCGCCTTCGAGCTCCTTTGTGAACGACCAGTTCGCGGACAGATTTCGGTATTACGGGACTTGTGGGAGGTCAATCGTGTAAATTATGTCATAATGAAGAAGGCCGCACGAAGCTCTATCATGCCAACTTGCTTAAGCAATATTCGGGCAGAGCGACTGTTTACTGTGCTTACGTCTGACGAAGAGCCAGGCCAGCCTTTGCCTCACAGCGATCTCTTTCTTAACTGTAAAAATTGTGTTGTTCAAGAATTTGACGATCAATTTGAAGTTGGCTGTAGTGAAACCTGTATTTCTATAATGAATTTGAGGAGATTGAAACTGTAGACACAGGAAACGAGAAGCCTGAAATATGTAGTTTGCTTGACGAAACCCAAACTGTTCAGGTAATCCAGATGCTTAAAGAGTTTAATAGTGTCATATCTAGTTTCTGGATTTATTAGCTCTCTGAAGCATGAAATTAGGTGGACTACGTCAGAACCTACCCGATCTAAAGGATATTCTGTGCCACTGCATTTGCGAAAGCATTTGACGACGAGGTCGATAAACTATTGCAACTAAATATTATTCAGCCTTCCTCTTCACCTTACAGTTCTCCATGTGTATTAGGTAAGAATTCAGATAACAGTTATAGATTAACAATTGACCACCGAGCCCTGAACTCTGTCACTCAGTCCGATGCAGAACTTCCTTGCTACATAGACGAAGAGCTGCACAAATTCCATGGTGCCAAGTATTTCTCCGAAATTGGTCGCTGTAAAGCTTACCATCAAATTCCTCTTTTAGAAAATTCTATGCCTATAACTGCTTTTGCTACGTCCAGAGGTCTTGAAGGAATTTGAAAGACTTCATTTTGATTAGCTCGAGTACTGTTGTTGCGTCATACATAAGACTCGTCCGTATAGTTTTAAATTCATTGCCTAATGTGTCATTCCATTTTAATACTATTTATGTCTACAGTGAAACCTGGCCTGAACTTGTAGAAACATTGAAAGCTGCATTTTCTATGTCTTATTGTGGTAAATAAAACTGATTATTTAGGTTATAATCTAGGTGAAGGTAAGCTCCGACCGCAAGGGAGAAAAAATTTAAGCCATAATGATCATGGCTGTCCCAACAACGAAGAAATTGCTTTAATCTTTTCTCGGAAAGATTTCATTCTATCGTCGGTTGATCAAATCTTCCAATTTCACTAGACCTCTTTCGGATTTGCTGAAAAAAAAATGTGAAGGAATCTCTGCCCTGGCCAAGTGAAGCGGAATCCAGTTTCGAACACCTGAACGTGGTGCAATTTATTCGGAAGCTGTACTAAAATTGCGCCGGCTGTGGCTGCAAACGGATGTGCGCTGCTCCGTCAATCCTTATTCCTTTGTTTGCAACTTAGGCCAGTGTCATATCCGATCTTCGTGAATCTTTAAACATATGCCCTCTGTTTTAGCATAGACGTCATCTGTTTTTATCCTCTCGTGTCTTTTTTAGCCACTTGTAACGTGCCCTCGAAGTTCGATCCGAACGAGACGCCACGACAATCTCTTCGTGGAATAATAATAATAATACCGATACCGACCCAGCACTTCGTTGTACGTACTGATGCTTTCAATAATTCTGTGGGTTACGTACTATTTCAATATCACGATGACGTTGTAGCTGCGCAGCTCAACAGTCTCTTGTCGACCAGGGTTCCGCTGTTTACTAGGGGAGTGTGCCGAGTACACTCTCTCTCATTCTTTCAGCTGCCAGCATCGGCAGTGGCCACCCGTTTTGCACCTTACGAACTCTCGGATGAAACTGTCACTGTTTTCTAAGCGGACAATAATCGTCAGTGTTTTCCAAGCGGACAGTTATCATCAGCCGTCAGTGCTTTCCAAGCGGACGATTTTCGGCAGCCAGTCAGTGTTCGCCCGACTGAAACCTATTGTAAATCGTCTATGCTTGCTTAGTGGGAGAAAATCGTACGCCATTTGTGTTTACCTAGTGTTGGGGCACGTTTTTAGCCGTTTATGCTTATCTAGTGTAGAGTAATTTTTAAGTCTGTGTTTACTTAGCACTGGGGAATTTAGAACCGTCCGTTACATAGTGTACGGTGTTTCTTATCCGTCTTGGGTTTGCCTAGCGTAGGATATTTCTTAGCCGTCTTGGGTTTACCTAGCGTAGGGTATTTTAACTGCACGTGTTTATAAGTTCGAATATCAGTGTTCTTTTAGTTTCCGCAATAAAGATTCATAACGTAGATTTTAACTTCATTTTTCTGGCCTTCTACTAGAGTTTTGGCTTCGATTTATTCCACTATCCCGTCGGGATAGCCAGTGTATGTTGATCTCCCGCAACAACGTCTCTCACCCAATATTCTAAGGTAGCAGGAAACATTTGGATGAAGAAAAACGCTACGGAAAAACGGAGGAGGAGCAGGAGGAGGAGTTAGTGTGGTTTTTCCGAGGTTTTTTTTTATGGTGAACATTACATTTCCAATCAGTAGTTCACTGTGTGCAGAAGGAGAGCTGCGAGAGACCGAAGTCTTGGCTGCTCGACGCTGCCGGGGATGACCCTCGCGCAGCAGGTCTCACAGCACCCCTCACTTGCCCCCTCCAAGTAGACAGGTGATGGGTCCTCTCCGGGTGATGGGTCGTTGGCTCTTTTATTTCAGCACAATTTCCTGATTTCATGTCCTTTTTTTTATTTCATGTTTTCCTTCCAAACTTCCTTTTAGCAAATTTCATATTTCATGTCCAACTTCATGTCTTCTTTCCAGACTTCCTTTCATTTCATGCTTTACAGCCCCATTTCATGTTGTCATGTCCAAGTTCATATCTTCTTTCCCGACTTCCTTTTGGCCCATTTCATGCCTTCCAGCCCAATTTCATGTTTTCATGTCCAAGTTCATGTCTTCCTTCCCGACTTCCTCTTAGCCCATTTCATGCTTTCCAGCCCAATTTCATGTTTTCATGTCCAAGTTCATGTCTTCCTTCCCAACTTCGTTTTACCCAATTTTCATGTTTTCATGTCCAACTTCTTCCTGCCTGTTCAAATCGTATTTTTTAATTCATTCAGCCGCCATGCCACAGTAAAATGAAAAAGCATAGAAAATTAAGTGTTTTTTTCGTGTGCTAGAGTTTAAGTCGTTCAACCGAGAAAACAGAATATATTCAATTCATTCAACGACGTTACGGAGGATGCACGTAGGCAGGAGGTGCAGGAGGAGGAGGGAGCGCCGCAACTCCTTCAGTTGCCTGATGTCCCGGGTGGTAGACGGTAATCACCCAGAAACCACCCGAAGACAAATATAAATTATACACTTAGTGCAAAACATGTTTGTGACCAGTGCGATTACAGCACAGGTCACAATCAAAATTATGAAAAACACATTCTTATGCACGACAAAAAAAATAATACTAATGCAATTTCAAATTTGGATTTTAATTTTTTTCAATATAAAAATATTTTAAAATGAAAAATTTCAATCTGAGAGCGATAAGAATTTTTGTATTTTTTAGCTTTTGACTGCGACGCCCCTTCCTTTGTATGTATATGCAGCAACAACGTAGTGAGCGCTAAGCTGCTGATGGTTGACTTCGCTGGCAGCCAGAAGCCAGAACCAGGCGCGGCTGGTGAAGGCTGAAGCATAAATTTGGGGCTGCTGAGCAGCTCGTCAACCAGCACCAATTCATACAAAGCTTTACAAGTCGTTCTCTTACTTCCTAGTAGACGCGCAGACAAGATTAAAGTATAAATTTTCATATAAATTATAAAACATATAACATTTTCCGGGTTTCTCTCTCGAAACCCCATTGTAGTTTTACTGGCAAGGCGACTGTCGGCAGTTTATGGGAAGAGTGACCGGTTCAGTCAATGGCTGCGATTTAGAACGCGATTTCCGGTTGTTAACGCAATGATGAACCTGTCGTTCGTATGCAAATCTCGTTTTTAGCCGCCTGGTCTTTTCAGGAGCAATTTTAACATATCGGGAATTGTATAAGGCCATATAAAGTGACCAAGTTCCGGAGTAAAACGATTAGAATGGGGCTCCAGACAGCATTGAACCTGCTGCTAGACAAGCTAGTTTAACGAACCCCCACCGAAGCACGAAGCTGATCGTGTTTGGCACCTATTGTATCATTTTGACGAACAGCCAATTATATCATAGATGGCCCATACTTCAAAAGAACTGAGAGAGAGTGTCACCAAACGAAAGGCAGATTTAGCGAGTTACTCGACAAGGTTAACTGCATCCGTGTTGATCGATCTCGAGACGCGATCTACTGCTACTAATGGTTGAACTCGCAATTCAACCAAGTGCCAGGTGGTCGGTTTCTATGACCACCTGCTAGATTAGTAACCGAGAGTCAGGGGATATGGTCGTTGCAAGTAGGTCAATAGCGGGACAAGAGAAACGCACGGTTAACTCTAGTCACATTATAATAAACTGGCACGGTGAGCGGGTACAGATGGAGGGGATTGACTGGTACAGCAAGTACGAGGACTAAGCTGACTACGTATGATAACCTAGGTGACGATAGATGATTACCGAACACGTGCTGCTACCCTACCCTTCTAGTCTCCTTTGCAGATATCTTTCCGGCCCGTTTTATTGAAACGGTGCATGAGAATATTTCCCCGGCAAGGAGAGACAGCCATGAGCAAGTGTACCGGTGTCACTTCAGCTCTTCCAGATTGAGTTCTTTCGAGGTTCTTGTTACATTATTCGTGTGGTACTAACTACGCCCACCAAATGGCCAATTTTAGTCGTGGTGCTAGTAACAGGTCGTGACTGATCGATTAAGGGTTCCACTATTCCATGCTGCTTCGTTTTGCTTGTGAAACAACTAAATTTGTAAGATGTTGCTTTTCTATGAGGCTCTTATATGAATGGTAATTAGTATGACCTGAGGGTGGTTCTTCTGTAGCAGGATCCGAGGATATAGACTATAGAGGAACAGCGAAAACGATTATATAATATACTTGTAGGATTATAGTTCGGCTTACAGTTTAGGATAATCTAAGATAATCGTCCAGTTGAAGTAAATAAATGAATAGGTCTAGAGTGTATCCGCGGGGCGTTCTCCACTCAGACGTTGAGCTAGCGTTACTGACCTGTTTGACCTGGAAAGGAGCAATGGGGTATACCGTAGCGGTCCTCGCCCAAGACTGAAGTTAATCGCTTGAGACAGCTTTTACAGCTTCGCTATCCGACGACACCGAGGGCGTGACTTAATAAACAGGGAAGGCAAACAAGGAAATGTTTATGAACATATCGAAGTGAAGGAGATTATCTTTCAACAAGGAAGATAATAATGAGGAAATATTCAGGGATAAATGGTATTAATATTGACACTGACAAATTTAATTACAGGGTTCCAATTCACTGTCCAAGCCTCAGTTACTTGAGCCTCTGTGTGATAGTCCTTGCAACCGAAGAAGTTCAGTCAAGGTGCTCATACACGGGTCTAATATTCGCGTCGATTAGTTGAGCCGACTACAGTTTTGCCGGCTGAGACGCTGTACACGAGGAGAGGGTTTTCGATACAGTCCAACGGCGCCAGAGTAATGTTGGGAGATGTCAAACAAGGCGTGTACATGGTGGAAGCAAACAAGAGCTTTACAGTTGTGCTTGCTACGGCGACTTAGAGAGGAGCAAGATAGAGCTACGCCCTTGAGCCCACCACGAAAGCAGAGTCGGTACTGGGCCCTGGGGCCACTGGGCACACTCGACTGGCACTGGCTTTAAACAACTTCAGCCGCTTAGCGTGCAATGCAACAGCTAGTCACCTCCGAAGACGTTAATCATCACAAATATTAGTAAAGTCGACTAGTCGCCACGTGTATAAACACTCTTAATGCCCGCCCTCGAAATACCGGAAGTCAATTCGAGTACTCGCGAACCAGAAGTTAGACGGATCTTAGATATGATTCCGTCGCCAGGTGCGTCTTTCTCAACCAAGCCGGTTTGTAACCGAAAGTTCAACGATATGTCATAATACTCATGACGTCTGTCAATGAGAAAGGAACCACAATTCAAATTGGATTCCAATCTTCACCTAAAATTGGAAGTCACTATGTGCTACTTAGGCGGGGGAACAATATTGATCCTATAGAGAAAACTACAAAAGACGGCGTGGGGTGACTGCTCTAGAAACTGGAAAGTAGAACATGGTGGTCGCGAAGTAGCATTGCCCAGTCAGGTTGCAGCACCCTCGAGGTAACAGCTCGTCAACTGTAACTATGGAGGTCTGAATTCTTCTTGTACCCAGCGCTCTAAGCTGCTGTGCTGTAACGGGAAAGAGAAAGCCGTGCGAGAGATATTTCTCTACTAAACTTACTCCTCTGCCCACACGTTACCTATACGGTTAATCACCGTATAATGCGTAATGCTACACTGCTCTGGAGGGCGAAAACCAGTTTATATTACCGCAATAACCGCATAGCAATTGGAAGGCCTTAGTTTTAAGATTGAGAGAGCAGGCAGGGTGCCATAAGTGTGCCCAAATTGGGAGATAATCACAGAGGGTAGCGGTAAGATCCATGCCGTCCGTTGAAACGTGGGTTAACGTTACGAACGCGCACGTGTGCGACTGGACATTGTGCGTGACCGTCACCATACACTTAACCTACAGGTTCAAGATCAAAGAAAACTGGATTATTTGTGCGAAAAATTCTAAGATTTTATCGTGAGTCTATGAGCTATTTATGGAAAAAAAACAAATTCAACACCAGACATGCACTATTCGCTACGACTCTCAATGCTAGGACTAGATAAATCGTGTTATAACATGGCCATATCTTGTTACTAATTTTTCTATTCAATGTTTGGCCCACTGATAGTTTTTCGTCCTTTTGCTATTAACGAAGGGCTTGCGTGATCCTGTCGTTCAACAAGTTCAGATTTGACTAAGTAATCGCATTTACAGCGTTTAACAAAGCCATTCCGGTAAATTGTTCGAAATGTACCTAATTTGATTTCGGACGTGGATATGACCTGAAAGCGCATTTCCGTTACTTTTTCGTCTCTTTTAACCTTTTCTGTAACGAATGAAATTAAATTTGAAGGAATGTAAAATAGAATTATAGCTTTTGACATCGCCAGCAAAGTTTCAGACGTTTCTTTGACATCAAAGAAGGTTCCATGAGCTGAGATGACTTTATTGGGTGACGGGATTGGGCTTCATAAAGAATCCAGCGTCTGGCAAAATTCTCTGGGAATGAACCGACGCGGCGCTGATGGTGGAGCTGTTGGCCACGATGACCACCTACCGCGTGGCCGGCGGGCCTTGCACAGGAGGGACTGTAGAGTCATGGCGGTCACGGATTGAGTCCCTCCTCACTTAAAATAACTTTCTTCGTCTTCTTTCTACCTGAGAATGTATTCACACGGATAACTGTTTTAATTATTAGTTTCATGTTTATCATTTAAATTAAGTCTCCCAGATATTCGGGATATTAAACAGTGTCGTTCATCAATTAGAGTACGCTACCAATATGAAATAATTCAAGGTGTATCAATATTTTGAAATATTCTTGCATTATCTATTCAATATTTTCATTTTCTATATACTAAATATATCACAGATCTTTAATTTTTGCCGTCAAAATTACTATTTTGAAACTTGAAATTAATTTGTTCATTATCTTTGGCTTCAAGCTTCTTCATTTCCTAGAAATGAGATATATTATATCCCTGTTCAAAATATGTCATCGTTTCGTATTCTTTATTGCCAAGCGTTTATGATATTCTCAAAATTTATACGGTTATCGGCCTCCGTAACTTGTTGAACCGGAAACAAATAAAAACCAACGCCTCGATATAAATATGTGATGACACCAGTCCAGGAGAACTGGTAATGAGACCGAATTTTAGAGATAAATTGGTTGAAATTTATGCCGACACAACATCAAGCATTTTGCAATGATAAATTTTGTAAACATTTCGTTAGCAACATCAAAAACTGTGTATTGATTGTTAGCCTTCATTGTCACTGCTTGTGCTGGATTATTAGAGCGTGTAAATGAGGGTTGGGTTGGTCTGCTAAAAGGAGTACCAGGAATCGTCTTGCGAAAATGCTGCAAATATCCTATTGACACAATAATATTAGGATTCATGCTGACTGCAATTCACAAAAACAAAAAGTCAAACGTCACACGATATACGACTCAAAGTGTCTGTATTCTGTAACAATGATCAAACCCTCCCTTTTTCAGGCGGCAATACCGTCAAACGTGGCCACCGGATTTCCGAACTCTGCATTCTGGCAATATACCCCTGATCCGCACAATCCTGAGCAAGGAATCACAGAGAGAATTTTTTTAAGTTCTGATCAACAACTATGCTTCTCCTACAGATCACCAAGGAGTCTGCGAATCACAAAGAGCAGATGATCATTAGTTAAATCTGCAGGCATTTCCAAGGACTGCACATACACACTTAGTATAGTATAGTAGTATAGTATAGTATCTTCGGCATTAAATAAATAGGCCTGGATAGGCCTGTCACCGATTCTTGTACTTTTCTTGACTAGACTGGCCTTACGGACGG